>NC_090056.1:17469909-17594909 GCF_038355195.1 Osmerus mordax | reverse complement strand
GCCGTGGGTGTGGAGTCTCTCGACGTTTCTGACACATTTGGTTCCACTTGACTCAACTCAGTACAGGGATCAGACCCGCGCGGGACTGTCTGTGATTCTCATTATCAAACAACAGGACTGCCAAAGTAGATGTGTGTGTTGGTGCAAGGTCTTATGTCTACAATAATGCTTGATTCTCCTTGTACTTCTGTAGCGTAAGATAACACTTTATTAATACCCAGGCAAGGGAATGTGGGTGGTACAGCCGCTGGGAGATATATAGAGATATATAGAGATAAATAGAGAAAGCCCTCCAGAGAGAAGCCTTCGCAATCAGCTGCAATCCTGGCATTCTTCTCTGAGCGATAGCAGGGCTGTGCTCGGGCCGAGCCAGGGTCTGGACCTCAGCATCGCGGCAGAATGAAACATTTAATTTGTGACTCATTAGGAAGCTATTGACCTAATAGACTCATGGCCTTTGTTAAATGAGAGATACGTCAAGGCAGTTTAAAAAGAAATCTCGAGCCTGATATAACCATTCCAGTAAAGCATCCATGACTGTATAACATTTAGCAGATTAATATCCCTTTTTCCGTTTCACAGTCATATTTATCCAGAGCACCTCAGAGCACAGACAGTGCGTATCTCCACTATGGGTGGCCCCAGTGGGAATCAAACCCTGACCCTGATTTGACATCTGCCCTCCCAGTGGCCTGCAGTCTGCCCCCCCCCCCCTTCCCCAAGCTTCCCATTTTGCTCCAGTCTGGTGCGCTCACGCAAAGTGCTTTTAAAGCACATGACCTGTTTCAGCAAGTGCCTTTTGAAAACAGGGTCATGCTGTTTAGTGTGTGTGTTTGCGGAGGTGCAGACACACACGTATGATATCTGTATGTAATCCTATTAGAAGAGCTCAGGAACATGGCTTCTCTAATAGGATTAGGGAGATATGAAGCCCTGGTGTTCCTCACCATCTCCTTGTCTCTGGAGATCTGGAGCTGCGGGAGGATCTGGGCCACCCTGACCCACACCAGGGACGATCTAGACATAGATCCAGAATGACTAGATCGACACGCCCCATATCTTTCGGAGAACCTGTTTCACTTCTCACATCCGCAGGCGTGCCAATACTGGACCTTGTCTTTGATGCCCAGTGGAAGACTAGCCAAGACTAGAATGTGTGCGCTGCGGTTTAATAGAGCAGCTGTTTGAGAGATGCTGTCAGGTCTGGTAACTCTATATCTGCGGTTGGAGCATGAAGATCCACAGGTGATTGGTTCATGTGTGCAGCTGTCTTCTAATGACTCGCTCTCTTTCACAACCACACACCTACACACACACACACACACACACCTACACACACACACACACACACACACACACAAACACACTCACTCAGCTCTCAAATATCATGTTGTAACAGCAGATCCATAAGTAATTCACCACAGGCAAGGACTGCATCCATTGGTTTGTAGGCAGGCTGTAGCTGTAGGGGCTTGCAAGGTAATTCTGTCTCTCGCTCAGCCGTGTGTGTGTGTCGTGTGCATGGGTGTGTGTGTGTGTGTAGGAAATCAGAACCACTCAGTAGGGTTGAAACGTTCTTGTGAATGATGATTCCTAAAGCGCTCAGATGGTTCTAATAAGGTAACCTGTTCCTCTATACAAGGAACAGGTTATCTGGACCCAGAAGCACATGGCACCAAGGGGCTTCTAGAGAACTGGTACAATGTTCTGTTTCCTTAGTAACCGTGGCATTCTAGAAGGTTACAGGTCACTTTGAGACTGGTCTGATCATGTTGGCTACAGAGAACAGTGCCTGAGAGCTGGAGGAACTTAGGGGAAGGTATTGTGACCTTGCAGCTTCATTGCTACTTGATCTAGCTTTACAACGCTCCCTCTGTCTCTCCATCTGACTCCTGGGCCAATCAGAATTCAAATAAGAAGTCTTGAATCGTCAGAAAGCAGGCTAACATCCCCAGAAGGACACACGTTCAAAGAACGTGTGTTCACAGAAGTCCTCAGAACCACTCGAGTGACCCCAGTTGACCCCAGTGCTTGGCTGTGTGAGAACAGTGTGCAGATTGTCATTGTCCTGGTTCCCTCCTGCTCCAGGTTCATAAAGCCTGTCTCCCCTCTCTGTTTTGGCCTCCCTCTGCAAACTCAAGCTTGCTCACCCTAATCGGATTAGGCGGTTGGCTGGAGGGGGCTGCCTTTGTGGAGGAGGACTGATTAACTCTTGCATTGTGTGTGTGTGTTTGTGTGAAGAGGGTTCCACTTTAAGTTTATTACTGAGTTTGGTTCTCAACTTCCTCTCTGACTCAACAATGGAACTCTAACAGAAAAAGGAGTTTGAACACTAAGTGGTCTTTAAACCAAGCCCCAGAAACCACAATCCTGGTTATGTTTGACCATTTTCATACCTGTGTGTGTGTGTTTGGTTATAACCCTGACTAACCATGTCAAACTCCTATTCTTTAAGTGAACAAATCAAGTCAAACTGTTGCAGGAAACTCTTTTTGGAGTTAGATTGTTAATGTTGTTCATTAAGCTAGCTGCTAATGTGTGTGTTTGTTTATCTTTCTATCACAGACTGCAGTGTGACTGCCAGCACAACACTTGTGGATTGTCATGTGATCAGTGTTGCCCAGGGTTCCACCAGGTACCATGGAAACCGGCAACAACGTACAGTGCCAACGATTGTGAACGTGAGTGTCACCTTCACCCCCCCTCCCCCCTCCCCGTTAAACCCACACAAACACTACTCACACCATTCACATTTACATTTAGTCATTTAGCAGACGCTCTTATCCAGAGCGACTTACAGTAAGTACAGGGACATTCCCCCGAGGCAAGTAGGGTGAAGTGCCTTGCCCAAGGACACAACGTCAGGTGGCATGACCGGGAATCGAACTGGCAACCTTCGTATTACTAGCCCGACTCCCTCACCGCTCAGCCACCTGCCACCTGACCAACACATCTGACCTGGCCCGATATCTTTGTATAAACAAATCACAGGAACTTGACATGTGTCCTACACTAACACCTGCTTAGAAGACTAGCACACTCTAAACCAGATAGTGTTGTTTGTGGTGGATTGTCCCTTAAACTGATCAAGAATGTACGGTCTAGATAGATAACAAGACGATAACAGATCGACTATGGCAAGAAGGTCAAAACAATGTGGATGAAATCCTGCTGGATAAGGGAGAGAGGGAGGCAGAGGGAGAAAGAAAATCACCTCTCGTTGACTTTTCCAGCTCTGCAAAAAGTCCATTCAGAGCCAAAACAAACACAAACTCCTATCTGAGAATTTCACGGGTTAGAGCCGACGCGTCCTTCACCAGCTAATCACGTTATTGTAGTGAAGGACTCCAAGCCCCCAGCAGGCCCTCAAAGCTGACCTGGACGAGGTCCAGACCAAATTACTCATTCGTTTTTCATGCGCTCGAGGTGACTTGATTTATCCTACTTGATGGTCTCTCAATCGCCCCTTAGGGACTGCTCAACACGTTCCGTCACGAGGGAAGATAAATCAAGCACACCTCAAGTAAAAGTAATATCTGACTTGATCCTGGCCTGTCTCTGGCTAGTGTCGCCTCTCAGTCTTTAAGGGCTGATAGTGATGGAGAACCTTGCTGTTCTCAGACTCTGTATAAATAGCCCTGTCTCTGTTCTGTGTTGGCCTACCCTCGTCTTCAAAGCTTGGCTGTGGGTCAGGAGCTGTGTTTAGGATGTCGGATATCCGCCTCGCTTTCTCCCTCCTCTACCCAGCGAATCTAATCTGGGCACTGGCTGGGGACTGGTTATACCGAGGTCTAGATCCGTGAAGACATGCTTGTATCTCACTCTGAGGACACAGCAACAAAGCGATGGAAGAACACTCCGTTTTCCTTCTGGAGAGATAAAGTTTAGCGTGTCTGTGTGGTGTCTGCTCTCTGAGACGCAGAACCCAGCCCAGACACTTGGTCTTTACTGGGTCTTTAAGGCCGTGTTCACACTTGTAGTTTGGTTCTCTGGTTCAAAAAATATAACAATATTTCAGAAAAAAGGTTTGAAAAAAATAGAAACATTTGTGTGTGTTGTGTGAAGGTTTCGATTATAATTTTTTTAAAGGTTGAAAATATTTATTTTAAAAAGTTTTGGGAGAATAGTTTACAAATTTCGCAAAAATATTTTGAAAAAGAAAAGTTCAGAAAAAAGTTAAAAAGGTAGAAAAAATATTAAAAAATAAAGTTTCAAGAAAAATTGTAGTCAGCACTTCAACTTTTACCAGAGTCTTTTCAAACATGAGTATCTGTACTTCTACTTGAGTGAAGGATGTGTGTACTTTTGCCTTCTCTTGAGAAATCAGAACCTACTTGCTTTGAAGACGCTGCATACTTAAAAGGGTAAAAAAAAAAGCACAGCTTTGATAAAGATATGTAATTAATTAGCACCACTCTGCTCTGTTGATTATAGCTCTCCTGTAGATGAGAGAGCATTGTTCTTTCATCTTTTTAATGAGTTTAGAACCACAGAACTGCGTCTGTCATCTTCCCCAGTCAGACATGAGCACCTGCTGAAGGGGGGAAGGGTTTTAGAGGAGATTTGAAAGCACACCTCATTCTGATAGATCTTCAAAGAGTCCTCGGCTTGTTTGTAAACAGACGTCTTCAGATCCCAGGTGATGCTGTGTAACGTTGTAATGTGTCTGGTCTGAGAGTAGCAGTTTAACAGAGCTAAGCTGTCTGGTTATGGGCTGGGATGTCTACCCCTCTGCTGTCTGTAAGAATCCTTCTGTACTAAATAGGTGTGCTTGCCTTTGGCAACACAACCTATTCGTAATCTCACATATATATTTATGATTTCTTTTTCTTCCTTTGTCTTTAACGCTCTGATGGTTTATCATCCTGCCTTCTCCTCTTCAGGTTTCTCTCTTCTTTTCTCCTGCTGTGCCCTCGGTTTCTATCTCTTCCTCTCTTTCTCCTCTCTTTCTCCTCTCTTTCTTCTGCCGCCAGGTTGAGGCTTGCTTGTTATCTTTAGCATGCGGAGTATGTGTATGTGTGTGTGTGTGTGTGTTTTGGGGTGGAGGTATCTGTCTGTACTGTACTGTGCTGTGTGTCTGTGATGAATGATGCACATTGTGTACATGTAATGTATGTGTCCTGTACTCTACTCTTCTTGCCATCTCTCCTTCTTCACATTCTCATCTTCACTTCCTGTATTTGTGCTGACCAGTCGTCTCCAAGGCAACAACACAGTGTCTGTTATGCCAGCGTGCAGCTTGTGTCTCCTGTCATGACTGCGCGAGGGCAGACACAGTTTCAGTGTGTGCGTCTCCAGATCTGTAGTGTTTGTGTGTCACTAACGTATGTGTTGTCAAACTGTCTGTACAATGTGTGTTTTTCTCCTGAGTGTAGTCTAACTGTGTGTGTGTGTATGTGTGTGTTGTTCCCAGAGTGCAACTGTCACAGACATTCGTTTGACTGTTACTATGACCCCGAGGTGGACCACAGGAGGGCCAGCCTCAACACCCAGGGGGGGTACCGAGGAGGCGGAGTCTGTCTCAACTGCCAGGTACCTACCGACTCTCCACTAATACTCTAGTCTACTGTGCTCTACTATGCTCTACTGTGCTCTACTCAGTTTTACTCGGCTTTACTGTGTTCTACTTTGCCGTGTCCTTACTGTAAATGTCTGTCTTTTTCTCTCAGCATCACACCACAGGGATCAACTGCGAGCGCTGTATCCCCACCCACTACAGGTCACCTGACCATCCCCTGGACTCCCCATTGGCCTGCTCCCGTAAGTGACAGCTGTCAATCCATTTCAATATTCTATTGTAATACGGTCGAGGCCAGGTCTCCTTTCACTTTGTTACTGTGTAAACACCACTCCTTATCCACACTTCCTCTCTGTCTTTCCTTCTGTCTCTCACTGTCTGTCTCACTGCCTTTCTCGCCCTCCCTCCCTCCCTCAAACCCTCCCTCTCTCCCTCCCTCCAGCTTGTGTGTGCCAGTCAGAGTTTACTGATGGAACATGTGAGGACTTAACAGGCAGGTGCTACTGTAAACCCAACTACACTGGAGAGAACTGTGACTCCTGTGCTGAGGGCTACATCAACTTCCCTGAATGCTACCGTGAGCCACAAACACACAAACACACACAGACACACACAGTCCAGACTATCTCTAAGTATTTTACTGTTTGAACACACACAGTTAAACTGTATCTGTGCCTCATCTGCAGCCGTTCCCACCTACCCCAACAACAACATCAATGGAGAAGCTAAACCAGCAGGAGAGATCATCAGTAAGTCTCTCTCAGGGTCTCTCTCTAAATTGCTTTCGGCTGAGTTTCAAATCAGTCAGTCTATTTAAAAATGCTCAGTGTGTGTCTGGGTACTGAATATGTTTCTCTCTCTCTGTGTGTGTGCGTGTGTGTGCGTGTGTGTGTGTGTGTGTGCAGACTGTGAGTGCAGTGCGGCTGGGACAGAGGATAACTCCTGCCGTCCGGACCCCAGGACCCGAACCTGCATCTGCAAGCCTGGCTTCACGGGGGACCACTGTCTCAGCTGTGCCCCTGGGCACCACGGCTCCAACTGTCAGGGTAGGTCTCTCTCACACACACACACTTACGACAAACACACACACTCAGACAAACACACACGCGGGGGGACACAAACACGCACACTCAAACACACACACACGTACACACACACAAACGTTAACTGCACACACAAACTGCTGACCCAGTGTCACCAGCTCCACATACTACAGTACATTTGTTCAGCTTGTTTGTGTTTGTCTAGTGTTGATGTTGACCAGCCGTCTCCTCCAGGCTGGAGACCCCCCTGAGTCAGCACAAACACAACTGTGCTCTCTACTCTAACAACAGGAGCTTCTGTTTATGCTCACAGCTGATTGGTCAGACATGCACTTGAACTCATTCCTCCAATAGATGAATTGGATTTCAGATTAGATTGCACCCCCTCCCACACACACACACACACACACAGTAACACACACAGTAACACAGGCTCACACACAACTCTCCCGTACACCGTCTTCTCTGTTGATTTTGAGAGATTATAACTGTGTGAGTGTTTGTGCGTGTGTGTGTGTGTGCGTGTGTGTGTGTGCGCGTGTGCGCGTGTGTGCGTGTGTGTGCGCCTGTCCTTCCCCAGCCTGCCAGTGCTCTGGCCCAGGATGCCTGGACGGGTCATGTGACACGTTCACGGGGCAGTGCCTGTGTCGCAGTGGGTTCCAGGGCTATGCATGTGACCAGTGTGCTCCTGGGTACTTCAACTACCCCCTCTGCCAATGTGAGTGGCCTCTGCCAACGCACACACACACACTCTGTCCCTGTTCTCTCTCCTGCTTCTGTGGGCACTGCCAACCTGACAAAGAGCCAAGAACACAGAGAGAGAGAGGGAGAGAGAGAGAGAGAGAGAGAGAGAGAGAGGAGAGAGGAGAGAAGGAGAGAGAGAGAGAGAGAGAGAGGAGAGAGAGAAAGAGAAAGAGTGCAGGAATGCTGCTTGCTTTTCCTAAGCAGACGTGCTTATCTAACCTCCCATTTGTGTGTGCGTGTGTGTGTGTGCATGTGTATTTGTGTGTGTGCATGCTACGTGTGTGTGTGTGTTCCAGTGTGTGGCTGCAGCAGCGTGGGCTCTCTCCCAGGGGGCTGTGATTCCTCTGGTCGCTGTCTGTGCCGTCCTGAGTTCCACGGACCTCGCTGTGAGCAGTGCAAGTCTGGCTTCCACTCCTACCCTCACTGCCAAGGTAGGCTGCTGGATGTTGATTGGACTAGAATTTACTGGACTAGACTGGTGGGTAAACCATCTGGACAACTCTAGAACTGACTATACTGGAGGGGGTAGACAAGTTAGGAATTGAGGGGCGGAGTGTGTTTCTGATGAGGTGTTTACTTCCTGTTACCCAGAGTGCACCTGTGACCCTCGGACCTCGTTGGATTCCAGCTGCAGTGTTTCTGGTCACTGCCACTGCCGACCTAACTACAGCGGCGTCGCCTGCGACCAGTGTGCCCCCGGTTTCTATGGTTACCCCAGCTGCACACGTATGTGTCAGATCAGACTAGAGCTCTGATTGGTCAAGAACATTGATTGGTTGTTGCTCAGATAATGAACTTGGTTGTTTGTTGCCTGTTTGTTGCCTGTGATTGAAGAAAATATTTCTACCACCCCTGTACCTTTCAATCCAAACTCTTCCTCTCCTCTCATCTCCTCCTCCACCTTCCTTTCCTTTCCTTCTCCCTTCTCTCCTCTCCTTTCTACCCTCCCACCCTCTCATTTCTACCCTCCCTCTTCCTCTCTCCTCCCCCTCTCTACCTCCCTCCTTCCCCTCCCCTTCTCTCCCTCCTCCCCTCCTCCCCCCCTCCCCCTCTCTCCCTCCCCCCATCCCCCCTCCCCCAGCCTGCCAGTGTTCGTCGGAGGGTTCTCGCTACAGCAGCTGTGACCAGGTGAGCGGTCAGTGTTCCTGTCTGCCTGGTGTGGTGGGACAGAGGTGCGAGAGCTGCACCCCCGGCTCCTACGGCTTCCCCCGCTGCCAAGGTAACACTCACACACACACACTCACACACACATGGCTGTGGACAGGGAATGTGTGTGTTTGTCATTTTGTTGTTGAAATATGTTTTCATCTGTAAAATGCACAAGCAAACAATATGCACAGTGTCAGGTTACAGGTCATCATTTTTGTAGTTTCTTTCCCATCCGCCCCGTGTGTCTGACGGTGTTTCTGCTCTCCTCACAGCTGGTACCTGCCATCCTGTAGGCTCCGTCCACAACAACATCCAGCCCACCATCGTAAGGTCCACTGCTCTGCACCCTTCCTCTCATCTTGTCCTATTCAGAGATCACAAAACAGCTCATTAAGGCTGTTTGATGTACATTAAGGCTGTTTGATGTAGCTCACCTGCTGCACCTGCTGGGTGGGGTTAGCCCCCTCTTAACAGTTCGGTAGATTACACTGTAGACTCCCACCACCTGGCACCATTACGTCTGTCCCGTTTATGAACACAATACAAGTTATCATGACTTTCTGACGGTGCTCTACACATCCAGCTTGCTGATTGGTTTGTGGTGCCTGTCACTCATGTCTCGCCAGGGTTCCTGTGAGTGTCGTCCCTATGTGGAGGGCGGGGCCTGTGACAGGTGTCAGCCTCTCTACTGGAACCTGTCTCCGGATACTCCAGATGGCTGCTCCAGTAAGGCATTTCTCATTTGAACTGAAATGGACTTCATGGATGAAAACACGACGATGCAAGGTTTTGTTCAGCCAGATAACGCTCTCTCTCTCTGTCCACCTCGTGCCCAGGCTGTGAGTGTCACCTGCCAGGAACCATCAGTGGAGTGGCAGAGTGTGCTCAGGTCAGTCACCAGCACACTGTCCACCAGACTGCAGGGGGAAGGGGAGGGGCTGCTCTGAGATCGCTCTGAATTCTGGGTGGAGTTCTCAGTAGGTTCTGGAGTGTTGAGAAGGATGGGCTGATATCTATTGTGACGTTGGTGTTTAGAATCCTGAAGTGGGGTTCTGTTCAGGGAGCTAATGGACATCGGAATCACTTCCAACCAAGGACTTAGTTCAATATTCTCAGATCATGGATTAGCGACAGGCTTTTCTGTCTCTGGCCATAACGCCGGTGGTCTAACAGTGTGTTCCTGTTTTGGCAGGGTAACGGCCAGTGCCACTGTAAACCCAACGCCTGTAGTGGCACCTGCTCTGTGTGTAAAGATGGATACTACAACCTGCAGAACAACAACTACTTCGGTTGTCAAGGTGAGGACGTGGAGGAGGGAAGACGACACTGTGTGTGTGTGTGTGTGTCAGTAATCTCTTGTTAGCTATAACCATGGTGTGTGTGTGCCTGTGTGTGTGTGTGTGTGTGTGCGCTTCCAGGTTGTCAGTGTGACATAGGTGGGTCTGCCGGCCAGTCGTGTGGTGAGAGGAATGGCAGGTGTCGCTGCAGACCCAATGTGGACGGGCCCAAGTGTACCCAGTGAGTCACACACACACACTCACACACACGCACCAGAACCTCACACACACACCACAACAGCATCTCACGTCCATGTTGTTGCCTAGTGATCCTAATCCAAAGCAATAACGTTTTTGTTCCCTTCCAGGTCTGCCTAGTCAGCTACTTCCCTGTCTGTAACAGTCTGAACAATAAAGTTGTTGTTGTCTGTAACAGTCTGAACAATAAAGTTGTTGTTGTCTGTAACAGTCTGAACAATAAAGTTGTTGTTGTCTGTAACAGTCTTAACAAGTTGCTGTTGTCTTGCCTCCAGGCCCCGCCCTGATCACTACTTCCCAGACCTGCACCACCTGAAGTTTGAGGTGGAGGACGGCACCATGCTGGACGGACGGCCCGTGCGTTTCGGCTACAACCCCCAGGAGTTCCAGGGCTTCAGCTGGCGCGGCTACGCCCAGATGACCCCCATCCAGGTATGACACCCGCGACCTACGACCTCTGAACCAGGATGTGAAATGTGTCCGTTAGACCTACATAGTTTCTATTGTATTACATTTAAGATGTAGTTTTGTGAGAATGACATATAATTACCTTTCTACTCTCTAGCTTGATGCTAACTAATTGAATCCTACGTAATGGATGTGTGTTGACTGAGCAGTCTTTCCCAGAGCCCTGGTGGGGTGATGAAGCGATGTGGTGTTGTGTCTAGTGTGGACCTGGCTTGGCTGAGGCAGCAGAGTGCTTGCTGTACTGTTGCTGGCTGGCAGGCAGGCTGGCTGGCTGGCTGGCTGGCAGGCTGGCAGGCTGGCAGGCTGGCTGGCTGGCTGGCTGGCTGGCTGGCAGGCTGGCTGGCAGGCTGGCTGGCTGGCTGGCTTTGGTGGTGGAACTAAGGAGAGGCTTCTGCATTTTTCTGTCTCTCTTTCTGTCTCTCTTCTGTCTGTCTGTCTCTCTCTCTGTCCCTCTCTCTCTGTTTCTCTCTGTCTCTCTCTCTCTGTTTCTCTGTCTCTCTCTCTGTCTCTGTCTCTCTCTGTCTCTCTCTGGTTCTCTCTGTCTCTCTCCTTCTTATGGCTCCCCCCTCCCCTGGGTCCCTGTGCCCCAGTCCAAGGTGGCGGTGCTGGTGTCAGTCAGCTCTCCCGACCTCTTCCATGTGGTGTTGCGCTTCGTGAACCGTGAGGGGGTGGATGTGAGGGGGCGTCTCTCTGTCCTGGAGGACCACAAGGACTTCCTCTGTGGTAATTGTAAGGGTAACCTCCTCCTCCCTGCTCCTCTTCTCTTCTTTCCGCCGCTTGCTCCCTCACTCACCTCCACATGGGCCAGAAGGCTTGTGTCTGTGTGGCTGTCTGGCGGCAGGCTCTGATTGGCTGTTTAAGGGCATGTAGGGGGTGTGTCTGCTGCTGGCTACGGCTGCTTCTCCTGTCGCTGCGTCTCAGGAAATAGACCCCCTCACTCCCCCACCCCTCATCCCCCCACCCCCACCTACTAAGACCATCTCCTCTGCTACACCCCCCCCCCCCCCACCTCATCACCCTCCCCAACCCTCCTCCTCACCCCCCACCCCCTCTGCCCTCCTCACCCTCCACCCTCCCCAACCCTCCTCCTCACCCCCCCCCCCCCTCTGCCCTCTTCACCCTCCACCCTCCCCAACCCTCCTCTCTCACCCTTCCCCTGCTTCCACTCTCCCTACTCCCCCCCCTCCTCAGAACACAGTAAAGATGGTGGTGCAGGTGAGCGAGGCAGATGTCTACCTCACTCGCCTCATCCTAAGATACCGTAACACTGAGCCAACCGTCTCCAATGGTAAAATCAAAGCCTATCAGAACAGCCGCGGAGGTACGTTCCACCAATCAGCTGGTAGCTTGAAGCAACATCCTTTATCTGCTCGACGACAGGCTTGAACTTCACTTGTCATTGGTCACACAAATGTCCATCAGATTTTTTATTTAATTTTTAAATAGCTACAGCTACACAATCCTTTTCATCCATGATATCCCTGAGAACACACTGAGAAAATGTTAACGTTTTCTTGTGTGTGTGTGTGTGTGAGCGTGTGTGTGTGTGTGTGCGTGTGAGTGTGAGTGTGTGCGTGCATGTGGAACTTGTGCTCAGAATTTTTTTATAAAAACATTATGATCTTATAATCTTTTCCATATGTAGTCTAAGTAAATCTGAGCTAATGCGTGTGTCCCTGCGTGTTCTGCAGGTTCAGAACAGTCCAAGCAGATTGTGTTTGCACCCAGCTCAGAACCCACCTTCGTCAACGTTCCCCAGAACAACTTTGTGGAACCATTTGTTCTCAACCCTGGAACCTGGACCATTGTTATAGAAGCTGAGGGTATTCTGCTGGTGAGAACACACACACTCACACACACACACACACACACACACGTGCACTAATACACACCGCATACACACTTACACATACACACAGTAATTGATTCCCAAGTTCCTCCTGTATTCCTCCTTGTAGGACTACCTGGTGCTGTTGCCTAGCGCCTACTATGAGGCTCCTATCCTGCAGATGAGGGTGACGGAGGCCTGCTCCTACAGCCCTGCAGCAGACGCCAGCACCAAGTCAGCACCTCCTCCTCCCCCCCCTGCTTCACCTCTTCCTCCTCCTCCTTCCTCTCCTCCTCCCTCTCCTCCATCTCCATCCACTCCCTCTTCCTCCTCCTTCCTCTACTCCACTTCCAACCACTCCCTCTCCTCCTCCTCTTCCTCCTCCCTCTCATCCTCTCCTCCTCCTCCTCCTCCTCCTCCCTCTCATCCTCTCCTCCTCCTCCTTCCTCTCCTCCTCCCTCTCCTCCATCTCCATCCACTCCCTCTTCCTCCTCCTTCCTCTACTCCACTTCCAACCACTCCCTCTCCTCCTCCTCTTCCTCCTCCCTCTCATCCTCTCCTCCTCCTCTTCCTCCTCCTCCTCCCTCTCATCCTCTCCTCCTCCTCCTCTTCCTCCTCCCTCTCATCCTCTCCTCCTCTCCTCCTCCTCCTACACTCTCCTCAGGTCAGTGTGTGCTGACTGGTGTCTCCCCCCCCACAGCTGCCTGCTGTACAGGTACCTGTCCCTGGAGGGCATGCCCTCCATCTCTGCCCGCGACGCCAGCTGCCGCTTCGACAACCACCTGCCCCGGCCCTGCCAGAGCGAGAAGATCACGCCACGCCATCCCGACATGGCCGTGTGCAGCGGCCACGATGTGAGTGTGTGTGTGTGCGTGTGTGAGGGGGGGAGGGGGGGTGACAGGAAGGAGAAGGGATGAAGGAGGGGATGAAGGGAAGGGGGCTCAGCATGGACACAAAGCAGTGTGACTGTGACCTGTACAGCGTGTCTAACTCCTCTGCCCCCCCTGTCCCCCGTCCCCCCCGTCTGGTGGTCCAGATCAGCGTGCATCTGCGCAGCCGCCTGCCCCGCCCGGGAGACTACGTCCTGGTGGTGGAGTATGCCAGCGAAGACCTCAGCCCCCAGACCCTCACTGTGTCCCTCAACACGCCCGGGGGACGCACACACACATACCTGCTCACTCTGACGCACTGCAAGTACAGGTAAAGGCTGCGTGTGTGTGTGTGTGTGTTTGCTGTGTTCTGTCTATAGTTGCTCATTTGTCAACAGGTCTTCATAATGCATGTCCTCTCTGTTTTTCTCTGTGTGTGTGTGTGTGTGTGTGTAGTTTCCTGTGCAGAGCGGTAACCGTTGACGACCAGAGTCGTGTGGCGGTGTTCTCTCTGTCGACGGAAGCTGAGGTCCAGCTGATGTCAGACCGCGCCAGCTTCTTCCTGGTGAGGCTTTCCTCCTGGTCACATGATCAAAACCAGCAGGGCTCCTTCAGGCCAATAAGGACGTCACAGTGTTGACTCATGTATCCCTGTTTCTTTACACATACCACAATAACAGGTGCAAGGAAAGTGAAATATCTTGTTGAAATACTTGTTGGTGTGTCTCCTCGCAGCACAAAGTGTACCTGGTGCCACATGAGCAGTTTAGTATGGAGTACCTGGAGCCTAAGGTCCACTGTATGAGCACCCACGGGCTCTTCTCTGCAGACAGGTAATCACTGGAGCTAACCCCTGGAGCTAACCCCCGTCTCATCTTCCCAGCACCCTGGCCATCCTCTAACATTCACTCCTCTCCTCCCTCTCCTCTCTATTTCTATCTTTATCCCCACTTCTTTTTTCCTTTCCTTTATTCTCCCTTCCCTTCCTCTCCTCTTCTGTTCCCTCCCCTCCCCCCCTCCTCCCCTCCCCCCCTCTCCTCTCCCCCCTCTCCTCTCCCCCCTCCTCTCTCCCCTCTCTCCTCTCCTCTCCCCTCCCCTCCTCTCCCCTCCCCTCCTCTCCTCTCCTCTCCTCTCCTCTCCTCTCCTCTCCCCCCTCCTCTCCCCTCCTCTCCTCTCCTCTCCTCTCCCCTCCCCCCCTCTCCTCTCCTTTCCCCCTCCTCCACTGCCCGCCCCTCTCTCCCTCCCCCCCTCTCCTCTCCCCTGCCCTCCTCTCCCCTCCAGCTCCTCCTGTGTATTGTCCAGGTTCCAGACCCCCTCAGACTCTCTGGTCCTGAAGGAGGGGCAGGCCTCCTCGGTGCAGGAGCCCGTCCTGGCCGACCTGCCCCTGGGCCCGGCCGACGCCCCCCACTGGGGCGGGGACCGCCCCCCCAACGCCGCTGACAACGCCGAGCACATCCACCTGGACTCCTCCCAGGTACACCCCCCCTCCCACCCTGGTCCTTCTCTCCTCGTCTCCTCCTCCTCTCCTCCTTCTCTCAGACTGACTCCCTATGGTACAACTGGGCTCCTCAAGGACTTGTGAGTTAGACAGTCATTCAGTAGACAGGGAAAGCATTGGTTGGTAAGTAAGTAGGTAGTAAATGAATGAACTCACCAGGAAGTACTTTCTTAATTTATCTCTCTTCATTCCTTCTGTTTTTTCTTTCTTTCTTCCTTTTTTCTTTTCTAATTCTGTGTTTCTGCTCTCTGTCTCTCTCCCTCTCTCTCTCTCTCTCTCTCCCTCCCTCTCCCCTCCAGAATGCGGCAGTGTACTCCACACATGTAAACACTCTGGGGCGCTATGTGTTCATCCTGCACTACCACCAGCCCCTGCACCCCACCTACCCCCTGCAGGTCTTCATCAACGGGGGACGCATCTGGCACGGTCAGGCTCTTCACCTTTTACAGGAACAGTAGAACAGTAGACAACTTTATCAACTCACTAATTGGAAATGTATTCAGCAACT
The DNA here is from genome assembly GCF_038355195.1 of Osmerus mordax. Taxonomy (NCBI): domain Eukaryota; kingdom Metazoa; phylum Chordata; class Actinopteri; order Osmeriformes; family Osmeridae; genus Osmerus; species Osmerus mordax. The sequence continues at coordinate 17,579,749 of NC_090056.1, read as the reverse complement.
TGTACACGTTGTGAGAATCCTGACTGATAGGTCAGCATCATTCAAATGGAAATTGTTTTGTCCTCTCAGGCCATGTCAACGCCTCCTTCTGTCCCCACGGTTACGGTTGCCGTGGCGTCCTGATCTCGGAGAACCAGATCATCCTGGATGTGACGGATCATGAGCTGTTCATCACCGTGCAGATCCCTGACGGCAAGACCCTCTGGCTGGTGAGACTGACCTCCCCTCCTCCTCCTCCCCTCTTCTCCTTCTCCTGTCCTCCTCCTCTTCTTGTCTTCCTTCTAGTTCTCCATCATCATTTCTCAGAATCTCTTATCCTTTCTCTTCATGTCTTACAGTCTACACAGTTAACAACCTTTATCATCTTTCCCTGTGTGTGTGTGTGTGTGTTGTCTACCAGGACTATGTGTTGGTGGTTCCAGAGAGCAGTTACAGCTCCAGCTATCTGACTGAGGAGCCTCTGGACAAGTCTTATGACTTCATCAGCAACTGTGGCCAGAACAGCTTCTACATCAAGTAAGTTTACCCCCACTGTAAAATGACTGGCCCTCTGACATCATGAGGAACATAGTATATTGCTTTTACCTTTCACCTTATCAACTGTGAATCCCCCCCCCTCCTCCCTCCCTCCCTCCCTCCCTCCCTCCCTCCCTCCCTCCCTCCCTCCCTCCCTCCCTCCCTCCCTCCCTCCCTCCCTCCCTCCCTCCCTCCCTCCCTCCCTCCCTCCCTCCCTCCCTCCCTCCCTCCCCCCTCCCCCCTCCCCCCTCCCTCCCCCCTCCTCCCTCCCTCCCTCCCCCCTCCCTCCCCCCTCCTCCCTCCCTCCCTCCCCCCTCCCTCCCCCCTCCTCCCTCCCCCCTCCCTCCCCCCTCCTCCCTCCTCCCTCCCTCCCTCCCTCCCTCCCCCCAGTCCAGCCACAGCCTCTCCGTTCTGCCGTAGCTCGGCCGTGTCTCTCTCCGCCTTCTTCAACAACGGCGCTCTCCCGTGTGGCTGTCACGAGGTGGGCTCCGACAGCGACACCTGCCAGGCCTTCGGAGGACAGTGCAGCTGCAGGCCCCACGTGATTGGCCGAGACTGCTCCCAGTGCGCCACGGGATACTGGGGCTTCCCCAACTGCCGACGTAGGCACACCTCGGGGGGCCAATCAGATAACAATTTGGTTTAGTGTGTCCTGGTTCATGAAACTAACTGCTTTTGTGTGTGTTTGTATGTGCCTGTGTGTGTGTGTGTGTATGTGCCTACGTGTGTGTGTGTGACAGCGTGTGCGTGCGGCAGCAGGCTGTGTGAGTCGGTGACAGGTGACTGCATCTGTCCCCCCGAGGACGGTGAGACCAGAGTGTACCCAGTGTGAGCCGCAGACGTTCGGCTGCCACCCGCTGGTGGGCTGCGAGGTGTGCAACTGCTCCCGGCCCGGGGTCACCTCCCCCGACGTCAGCTGCGACACGGCCAGTGGACAGTGCAGGTAGGCCCCCACAGCCTGGGGACCCGGGGCGGAGCCCTCCCTCCAGCCTGGGGACCCGGGGCGGAGCCCTCCCTCCAGCCTGGGGACCCGGGGCGGAGCCCTCCCTCCAGCCTGGCCAGGGTCACCCAGCTGGAAGTGCAGCGTCAGGGGTGGGGGTGCTGGGGTTGTGTCCAGGCTAGCCACACGCTTGGAGCGTTCAGCACCAGGCCAGGGTCAGAGCTGAGTCCCCCTGCCCAGACCCAGCCCTGATACTCTGCACCAGCCTGTCACATTCCTCTCCCACATCCAACACTCACACACACACTCAGACTCACACACACGCAGACACTCACACACACTCAGACACACACACTCAGACACACACTCAGACTCACACACACACAACACTCAGACACACACTCAGACACACACACATATGCCAATGCAAATCTGTGGACTCTGTCTTGACAAGACTGCAACTGAATTTCTACCCCTGCACACAGGGCACACACACGTTTATTTTCCTAAGCATAAGCATGTTTCATGATTGAAATTAATCAAAAAGTCAATCAAATAGATTTTGTAGGATCGTAAAACCTTTTGCTGTCGGGGCTTGTTAACATTCTTTGTTTGATATTTGATACTCTGGTACTGACTGACTAATATTTAATTGGATGTTTTGCAGATGTAAGAACAACGTCATTGGCCGACAGTGTGACCGCTGTGCCCCTGGTTTCTACGGTTACCCCAACTGCAGACCATGTGACTGCAACGAGGCAGGCACTGAGGAGGATGTGTGTGACTCCTTCAGCGGACAGTGCCTCTGCAAGGTCAGCACACACACACACACACACTCACACTAACCCCCCCCCCCCCCACACACACACACACTCACTCACACAAACTAACCCCCACACACACACACTAACCCCCCCCCCCCACACACACACACACTAACCCCCCCCCCCCCACACACACACACACACTAACTCACCCACATTTCCCCCCCCAGGAGAACGTCCAGGGCCAGAGGTGTGACCAGTGCAAGGTGGGCACCTTCCACCTGGACCCCACCAACCCTAAAGGCTGCACCAGCTGTTTCTGTTTCGGAGCCACCGACCGCTGCCGCAGCTCTGAAAAGAGACGCACCGAGGTACCCCTGACCCCTGTGACCCCTGACCCCTGTGACCTGTCATAGCTGGCTGGTTCAACACAGACACGTTCAGTATAGAACTGCAAGTAGAGTGCACAAGAGGTTCACAATCCTACTGGAACCTTCTGGCTCTCCTCTCCCCCTCTCCTCTCCCCCTCTCATCTCCCCTCTCCTCTCCCCCTCTCCTCTCCCCCTCTCCTCTCCCCCTCTCCTCTCATCTCCCCTCTCCTCTCCCCCTCTCCTCTCCCCCTCTCCTCTCCCCCTCTCCTCTCATCTCCCCTCTCCTCTCCCCCTCTCCTCTCCCCCTCTCATCTCCCCTCTCCTCTCCCCCTCTCCTCTCCCCCTCTCTTCTCCCCTCTCCTCTCCCCCTCTCCTCTCCCCCTCTCCTCTCCCCCTCTCCTCTCATCTCCCCTCTCCTCTCCCCCTCTCCTCTCCCCCTCTCCTCTCCTCCTCTCCTCTCATCTCCCCTCTCCTCTCCCCCTCTCCTCTCCCCCTCTCCTCTCCCCCTCTCCTCTCATCCTCTCCTCTCCTCCTCTCCTCTCATCTCCCCTCTCCTCTCGACTCCTCTCCTCCCAGGTGATGGACATGACTGGCTGGGTCCTCCTGGGAGTGGACAGACAGGAAGTCCCGGTCAAGGTGTATCCTGATCAGGATCTGGTGGAAGCGGACCTCAAGGACGTACCTGACGTCTACCAGGAAATGCACTGGCATGCTCCTCGCACCTACCTGGGAGACAAGGTGGGCATGGTCCCTGCATAGGGGGAGGTAGGGGAGAGGCAGGGTGGGTAGGGAGGGGAGCCTACAGCGTGAGGTACGTGGAGGCAGAGGGCTGTAGCTGGGCAGGAATGAGGGACTGGCAGCGTTGTGAGTCTGGATCAGATAAGAGCTGGCTGCCAGGGCTTGTGTTCAGCTGGTTAGCAGACAGGGGATGATGAAGGGAATCAGGGTCCAGTCTGCAGTACAACAACCCTCATGTCCGGCTCCTGCTCTCTCTCTCTCTCTCTCTCTCTCTCTCTCTCTCTCTCTCTCTCTCTCTCTCTCTCTCTCTCTGTACATCTCTCTCACTCGTTCTCTCTCTTCATCTCTCCCTCGGCCTCTCGGCCTCTCTCGCTCCAGGTGTCTTCCTACGGGGGTTACCTGAGGTACCGTCTGAACACCCAGACCATGAGAGGAGACTCACTGTCTCTCCCTGCAGAGACCTCACGTCCTGACATCATACTCAAGGTACACACACACACACTCTCACACACACACACACACACACACACACTCACACACACACACACACACACAGACACCACACACAGATGTTACACACATGACTTGCTGCTGCTGTTTACTTACATTCTAAAGCAACTGTTTAGACGGTCGCACATTCATGATCACTTAGGCACACATGACTTGCTGCTGCTGTTTACTTACATTCTAAAGCAACTGTTTAGACGGTCGCACATTCATGATCACTTAGGGAATATTGAGCCTGCACGTAAACACACTCATTGAATCTGAACCCATATACTTTGATGTCAGTAAAAACTAGATGAAGGAGAATGTTTTGATACGCCACCCGTACCGATAGCCAGAACATGCAGATACATGTTAATCTGATGGAGCGTAGCTGATTGTGGTGCTGTGGTGTGTGTGTGTAGCTGATGGTGGTGTGTGTGTGTGTGCAGGGGAGTCAGATGACACTGGTGTTTATGGAGCGTGAGTACACCTCACCAGAGGAGCCACACCTGGGCATCGTGCACATGGTTGAGGTAGGACCGCCCACCCGCCCTCTGGCCCAATGGGAACTCCCTGCTTTCCCTGTACACTGCATCCAATCCCATTGTTGGATTCATAAATGTTTTTTCTGTTTCTTCTTTTCACTCTCCTTGCCTCCCACATACCTCTCTCTCTCACTCCCCTTCTCTCCCTCCCACCCTCCCTCCCTCCTTCTCTCTCTCCCTCCCCTTCTCTACCTCCCTCTAAACCTCCCTCCTTCTCTCTCTCCCTCCCTCCCTCCCTCCCACCCTCCCTCCTTCTCCCTCCCTCCCTCCTTCTCCTTCCCTCCCTCCTTCTCTCCCTCCCTCCCTCCTTCTCCCTCCCTCCCTCCTTCTCTCCCTCCCTCCTCCCCTCCCTCCCCTCCCTCCCCTCCCTCCCTCCCTCCCTCCCTCCCTCCCCCTCTCCCCCACCCCCTCTTCTTCCCCCCCCAGGGTAGCTTCCGCCATGCCCAGACAGGTAACTCTGTGTCCAGGGAGGAGCTGATGATGGTGCTGGTGGCTCTGGAGTCTCTCCAGGTGCGGGTGCTCCACTCCCAGTCCTCCCACTCCGTGTCGCTCCGCGCCGCTGTGCTGGAGGCCGCGCGGGACCTGCCGTCCGGGCGCCATGCCAACAACGTGGAGATCTGCCTTTGCCCTGCCAACTACCTGGGAGACTCCTGCCAGGTACCACACACCTGTATGACTGGCACACCTGTCTGACTGGCACACCTGGCTGACTGGCACACCTGACTGGCACACCTGTCTGACTGGCACACCTGTCTGACTGGCACACCTGTCTGACTGACACACCTGACTGGCACACCTGTCTGACTGGCACACCTGTCTGACTGACACACCTGACTGGCACACCTGTCTGACTGGCACACCTGTCTGACTGACACACCTGACTGGCACACCTGTCTGACTGGCACACCTGTCTGACTGACACACCTGACTGGCACACCTGTCTGACTGGCACACCTGTCTGACTGGCACACCTGTCTGACTGGCACACCTGACTGACTGACACACCTGACTGGCACACCTGTCTGACTGGCACACCTGTCTGACTGACACACCTGACTGGCACACCTGTCTGACTGGCACACCTGTCTGACTGGCACACCTGACTGGCACACCTGTCTGACTGGCACACCTGACTGGCACACCTGTCTGACTGGCACACCTGACTGGCACACCTGTCTGACTGGCACACCTGTCTGACTGGCACACCTGTCTGACTGGCACACCTGACGCCCGGCCAGCACACCTGCCACTGCTTTTCTACCTGCACCTCTTTACAGACGATGCCGTTCTGTCAGGCTGGTCTGAAGATGAGATGTGCAGCCACCCTTACCCACCCAGGCATCTTACTGTACCCAAACCTTCATCACATTCACAAGCTAACTCCCCCTCCACTCTCTCTCCCCTCCATCCCTGTCTCCACAGCAATGTGCCCCCGGCTTCTACAGGGACACCAAGGGGCTGTTCCTGGGGAAGTGTGTACCCTGTAACTGTCACGGTCACTCTGACCAGTGTCTGGACGGCTCTGGGGTCTGTGTGGTGAGGACCAGCCTTCACCATGATTCAGAATGTTTCCTAAATTCGAAAATGGAGACCGTTTCTCACCCATGAAGGGATGTTACGGCTATGTTACATTTACATTTAGTCATTTAGCAGACGCTCTTATCCAGAGCGACTTACAGTAAGTACAGGGACATTCCCCCGAGGCAAGTATGGTGAAGTGCCTTGCCCAAGGACACAACGTCATTTTGCACGGCTGGGAATCGAACCAGCGACCTTCTGATTACGAGCCCGATTCTTTAACCGCTCAGCCACCTGACTCCCATGTTCTGGTGGATTTGATTGTTGACCGTTGCTGAGTGTGATCATGCAGAGGGTATGTTGGTGTTGACCTACTCCTGTTGTTGTTGTCGTCGTCGCTCAGAACTGTCAGCACAACACCGCCGGGCATCACTGTGAGAAGTGTCAGGGCGGTTTCCACGGCAACAACCATTTGGACGGTGACGCTTTGTCCTGTGACAGCTGTCCCTGCCCTCTGCAGGTGGCGTCCAACAAGTTAGTCCACTCTACTCGGTTCTACTCTACTCAGTTCTGCTCTAATCTACTCTCTACTCCACTTGACTCTACTTTGCACAGCTCTGCACAATTGGCCTCGACTCGACTTGACATAAACAGCTTTACGAGCCCACCTCTCTCTCTCTCCCTGTAGTTTTGCGGTGGGCTGTGTGGAGAAGCCCAACAGTATGCAGTGTCTGTGTATGCCTGGCTATGCAGGTTCCCACTGTGAGAGGTCAGTACCAGCCCATGCCACGCTCTCTCTCTCCTCCTGCACACACACTCAGGAAGCAGGAAGTAGGAGGCAGGAAGTAGGATGCAGGAAGCAGGAGGCAGGAAGCAGGAGGCAGGAAGCATGAAGCCAGGCTACTTAAAGGCGTGCTCCTGTCTCCGACCCCCCGACCTCTCTCACCGTCTCCCTCCCCTCGCACAGGTGCGCTCCCGGTTTCTACGGCAACCCCATGGTGATCGGCAGCACCTGCCAGCCCTGCCGTTGTCACGACAACACGGACCCCAACATGCTGTTCAGCAACTGCCACCCGCTGACGGGAGAGTGCCAGGGCTGCATGCACAACGCTGCCGGGAGCCACTGCGAGATCTGCGCCCCCGGTTACTACGGCGACGCCGTCACCGCTAAGAACTGCACCAGTGAGCTACGCTTTGTAGATACACGCACACAGGCTCCAGAATAAACACACACACACACTCTGAAATCAACACACACACACACACACAGATCATTAACATGAACTTTAATCCCAGATTTATCCTAGTTTACTCCCACCTCCACTAAGTAACATTTATCCTAATCTGAGTGAGGGATCTGAATAACAGCTTACTGTGTTGGCTGCTCATTAAGAGGGGAGAGCCAAACTTCACACTTCACTGCTCTGCTCTCCTCCAATGCTGGAGGAAGAACTAGGAATGGTCGATCATTCACAAAGAGGACTTGAGCAGAACCATCTGATCTTTCTCCCGCTGTCTGATCTACCCAGGATGCAACTGCTCGCCGTGTGGCACGGCGTCATGTGACCCTGGTACGGGGAAGTGCCGGTGTAAGCCTGGCGTGACCGGGGCCCTGTGTGATCAGTGTGTGGTAGGTACCCTCCCCTCACTGGACTGCACACACACACTGCACCACATACAGGATTTGAACGACTACTACTACTGTGTGTGTGTAGTCGAATGGGATTACAGACAGGTTTATTCACACTCGTGCATGTGTGTGCGTCTGTGTGCATGTGTGTGTGCGTGCATGTGTGTGTGTGCGTGCATGTGTTTCCAGGACGGGATGTTTGGCTTCGACTCGTGCTCCGGGTGTCGTGCGTGCGAGTGTGAGGCGGCCGCGGCCCTGGTCCAGTCATGTGACCCCAGCAGCGGTCAGTGCGCCTGCCGCCCCGGGGTCAACGGCCCCCAGTGCCGCCAGTGTGCTCCGGGGTACTGGGACTACAGCCCTGACGGCTGCAGGAGTAGGTCACACACACACACATACACACACACACACACACAGACCTACACACACAGACAGTCCTACACACACACCTACACACACACACAGACCTACACACACAGACAGACCTACACACACACTCACACACACAGACAGACCTACACACACACACACCTACACACATAAACAAACCACAGACAGACAGAAAGTTAGAGTTGTGTGTTCTAATAAACGTGTGTGTGTGTCTCCAGAGTGTGAGTGCAAAGCGGGCAGGTGTGACCCCAGGACAGGTGAGTGTCGCTGTGCCGACGGGCTGACAGGGAGGCAGTGTGACACGTGTGCCCACCGCTACAGCGTGCCCGTCCAGCACGGAGCCGAACTCACCTGCCAACGTGAGTCACCGTGGAAACACCCGTGTGATCGGGGCGTACGTCTGTGTGTGTGTGTGTGTCGTGAGACTGCTGGAGGAGCTAAGACCTGGAAAAAATGCCATGTAAACCCTGGTGTGTGTGTGTGTGTGTGTGTGTGTGTGTGTAGCGTGTGACAGCTGTGTGGTGGTGCTGTTGGAGGACCTGGACAGCATGAACGAGAACTTCCGCTCCGTGGCCAATCAGCTGACCAGCCTGAACGCCAGCTCCATCGCCTGGGCACAGCTTCACAACCTCAACCGCTCCATGGAGGACATCGCTGTGAGGACTCTCACACACACACACACATGTACACACACACTCTCTCTCATACCCAAAAACACACACACCCACCTCCATCAAATTCCTATGAAATATGTTGCATCACTGTATGAGTTTAGTGCACAAAATTGCCTTGTGATTTAAGACTTAAAACTCCTTTTCCCAGAATTCCATAGGAAACTACAACGCTACTCTGGATGTGAGCAGGGACAAAGCTGACCAGATGGAGAGCGAGGTGGCAAGTCTCAGTGATGACATCAATGAGCTGCAAATGAAGGTAGACTTGAAGCAGAGATTTAACAGAAAGGGTATATTTATATGTACCAAACAAGCAGAGATAATTTCATTTTAATTCATACTAAGGCAAGCTACGTATATTTGTGGTTGCACAAACGTAAGTTAGGCCTATACATAAATATGCTCACACAGAAAAACGGAAAACTCGAATATTTCGACTAGGCTTGAGCCTTATCCAGGAACGTATCGCATGCATCATTAGTTGTATTTTCCAGTCGTCGGTGCAGACTGGTACAGTGACCAGCCGGTGGACGATCATGTCTTCCACCTCTTTTCTGCCCGCCAGGCGGAGGTGACCACGGCCAAGGTGGTGGCTCTTGACAACAGTACCACCAGCAGCCACCAGAGGGCGCTGGACCTGCTCGCCTACATCAACAACACGATGGCAAGCATAGAGGGTGAGCCAGGAGGAGAGAACACACAGGCTGAACACACACAGGCTGAACACACACAGGCTGAACACAGGCTGAACACACACAGGCTGAACACACACAGGCTGAACACAGGCTGAACACACACAGGCTGAACACAGGCTGAACACACACAGGCTGAACACAGGCTGAACACACACAGGCTGAACACAGGCTGAACACAGGCTGAACACACACAGGCTGAACACAGGCTGAACACACACAGGCTGAACACAGGCTGAACACACACAGGCTGAACACAGGCTGAACACACACAGGCTGAACACAGGCTGAACACACACAGGCTGAACACAGGCTGAACACACACAGGCTGAACACAGGCTGAACACAGGCTGAACACAGGCTGAACACAGGCTGAACACAGGCTGAACACACACAGGCTGAACAGGCTGAATACAGGCTTGTAGAGGAGAGTTACTCTCTCTCTAAGCTAAAGCTTTAGAGCTGGGCTAGCTGTAGGTGTGCATGTACGTGGGTACGTACGCATGTGTGTGTTTTTATGCGCGTGTGTCCGGACATTCCTGACGTCCGTCCCTTGTCCCCGTGTGGTTTGCAGACTTGACGATGCAGGCCAACCGGACGGGGGTGAACGAGACCCTGGAGGAGCAGGGTCTGGAGGAGAGGGAGGACAAGCTGAGGCAGGTGGAGGCCATGCTCCGGGAGATGAGGTTCAGGAGCTGCGTCCAGCAGAAGAACACCGCCGTGAGGGAGAAGGTGGAGGCGGACAAACGTGAGACGCCCCCGAGCACTGTGTCGTTTCTGGGATTACTAAACTTTCTTTAGCTTACTCTGTCTCTCTCTGTCTCTCTCTTTCTATCTCTTTTTCCCCCTCCCTCCCTCCCTCCCTCCCTCCCTCCCTCCCTCCCTCCCTCCCTCCCTCCCTCCCTCCCTCCCTCCCTCCCTCCCTCCCTCCCTCCCTCCCTCCCTCCCTCCCTCCCTCCCTCCCTCCCTCCCTCCCTCTCTCTCTCTGTCTCTCTCTCTCTCTCTCCCTTTCTCTCTCCCTTTCTCCCTCTCTCTTTCTCTCCACCCCCCACCCCCCCCCCCCCCCACCCCCCGCCAGTCATGGACAGAGTGAAGAAGGAGCTGGTTGGTCGTCAGACAGATAACAGTGCCCTGGCCCAGCAGATCCGAGACAGGCTGTCTAAGTTCCACGCTGAGCTGATGGACCTGAGAGACGCCCTGAACGAGGCGGTCAACAACACGGCCCGCGCCGCCGAGAGCAACAACATCAACGAGAAGAGGCTGGAGGAGAGCCAGGTGGGGGCACACACACACACATACACATACACACTCGAGCACTCATAAACACACACAGGCACACACATACACACACACAGACACACACACACATACACATTCAAGCACTCATAAACACACACACAGGCAAACGCATACACACACATGTTCCGCCCGGCTCATTGCGGTGTGTGTCTCCCTACAGCGAAAGGTGGAGGACCTGAAGGAGAAGATGAAGGAGGTGGAGGACCTGCTTCAGATGGCGGAGGACGACGTAGCCCAGGTCAACGACATGCTCACCATGCTGCACGACTCCAAGGAGGTACGCCCCTCCGTCCGTCAGTCTGTCAGTCAGTCAGTCTGTCTGTCAGTCTGCCTGTCAGTCTGTCTGTCTGTCAGTCTGTCTGTCTGTCTGTCTGTCAGTCTGTCTGTCTGTCTGTCTGTCTGTCAGTCAGTCAGTCAGTCAGTCAGTCCACCCACCCACCCACCTGTCCCTCCCTCCCTCCCCCTGTCCCCTCCAGGAGTACGAGCGCCTGGCTGCCCAGCTGGACGGGGCGCGGAGCCCCCTGGCTGAGAAGGTGCAGAGCTTCGCCCCCTCCGTCTCCAAGATCCCCCTGGTGGAGGCAGCGGAGAAACACGCCCAGCTGCTCGACACCCTGGCCATGAACCTGTCCAGGTGAGGGGGGGAGAGATGGAGATGCATGACTGCTTAGACAGACAGACAGACAGACAGACAGACAGGCAGACAGACAGGCGGTGTATGTCTGTTGACAGTTGTCTCCTCCCGTGTGTGTGTGTGTGTGTGTGTGTGTGTGTGCTGCAGTGTGATCTCGGCCACAGGGCAGAATGGTCTGATCCAGAGGGCGGTGAATGCCTCCAAAGCCTACAACAGCATCATAGACACCATCAGAGAGGCCGAGACGTCTGCTAACCTGGCCAACCAGGCTGCCATGGACGCCCTGAAGGTAACACACACACACACTGTATGTGTACACACACACGCACACACACAGATACTACAGTGCATACAGAAACACACACACACACAGAAGAGGCCTGCTTGTGTGTAGACTCTGCAGGACCAGGATCTGGACCAGGTGGCTGACGGTCTGAAGAACCACAGTCTGGAGCTGTTAGACGAGGCTCTCGCACTGCAGGAGGAGCTGACCTCAGGTACCCAGCGTGACCCTGACCCCACCCCTGGCCCTGAACACACCCCTGACCCCTGACCCCACCCCTGGCCCTGAACACACCCCTGACCCCTGACCCCACCCCTGGCCCTGAACACACCCCTGACCCCTGACCCCACCCCTGGCCCTGAACACACCCCTGACCCCTGACCCCACCCCTGGCCCTGAACACACCCCTGACCCCTGACCCCACCCCTGGCCCTGAACACACCCCTGACCCCTGACCCCACCCCTGACCCCTGAACACACCCCGGAGCCTGCATTTACACAGGACTTTTCATTCATTCACAAAATCCTTTCATCCAACAAGATGTGAATAGTGCATAGAGAACATATTACTGGACTGGACATGTGACTGGATTACAGATCATTGTCTATGACTACTGAAGCGATCAACACTATCCACCCTGACTCATCTTAGTGTTGCACACTGTAGATCTGATTGTCCCACTTCCTGTTCCTGTGTGTCAGATCTGACTCCCCGTCTGGACAATGCCACCGTCCGTCTGGACGAGGCCATGGTCAAGCATGAGGACCTGCTGAAAGAGCTGGAGCAGGCCCAGAGCAACCTCAACTTCAGCAGGGGTGAGGGCACACAACACACACACACACTCTCCACAACACAAACACACACACACTCCACAACTATCTCTCTCTCCTTCTCTCTCTTTCTCTATCACTTACTGTTCTTTTCTCTGTAACTCCTCCATGTTCTCCACCCCCCCCCCCCCCCCCCAGAGGAGACAGGGCAAGACATCGAGGACGCCAAGCGTGCAGCAGCGGTCGCCAATGCCACGGTGACCAGCGTGGAGGACACGCTGGGGCCAATCAGAGAGAAGCTGGAGCAGTGGCAGCAGGAATACGGAGACGCCAACACCACCAACGAGGACATCAACAAGGCCCTGCTGGAGGCCAACAAGTCTGGTAGGGTTCTCTCTCTCTCTCTCTCTCTCTCTCTTTCTCTCTCTCTCTCTCTCTCTCTCTGTCTCTCTCTCTCTTTGTGTGTGTCTCTCTCTCTCTCTCACACACACACACTGATCATTGGAATTTATATGGCTTTCCTTATTTCGTTCAGTCCTTACACACACACACGGTAATCATTCCTGTATCCATCCCTTCCTGGTGTGTGTTCAGTGGGGATGCTGGGAGAGGCCATCCCTCTGCTGATGAAGAAGCTGGACCGCCTGCAGAACCAGTCGGTCCAGATGCCCAACATCTCCGAGAACATCCTGAGGATCCGCCAGCTCATCGCCCAGGCCCGCAACGCCGCCAGCAAGGTACCCCGACACCAACACCCGGACCACCCGCCCGGCACGTTAGACCACACCACCATCCGACACAGGGCCTGTCTTTGTACAAGGACCTGAAGGACCTCTTCACCAGCCTTCATTTCCAGGCTGAAATGCCTGTGACCCTGGTAACCCAACCTTGGTCCACTGTCTCACCCCTCTCCCCCCCCAGGTGGGTGTCTCAGTCAAGTTCAACGGGACGTCCGCTGTGCAAGTGCGTAACCCCAGTAACCTTGCCGACCTGGCTGCGTACACCTCCCTGAAGTTCCACATCACACTCCCAGAGGCCACCCGCATCCGTCGCCAGGACAACACTCAACAAGTCGAACGCCAGTTTGTCTTCTACCTCGGCAACAAGAACGTACGTAGCCCAGACCGCAGCATTAGATTAGTCTCTGGGATATGTAGTCCTACAAACCTGACTGTAATGTGTCTCTGGGATTTGTAGTCCAGCAAAGAGTTCCTAGGTATGGCTCTGGAGGGGCGGAGACTGCGCTGGTATTTCAACGTGGGCGGAGAGACGACGGACGTTTTGATGCGGGAGGATGTCAAATCAGACGGCCACTTCAACAGTGTCTTCCTGGAACGGTGCGCCAGCCTTCATCACTGTCATCATCATCAGCAGCAGCAGCAGCAGCAGCATTGATACTGCAGTCATAAATCCAAACGCAATCCCTCATCATATTTGTGTGGTGTGTGTGTGTGTGTAGGATCCTGCAGTACGGTGAGATGGCCATGTCGTCTGAGAGCGGTGAACTGAGAGTGACCAAGGTAGATGGGAAGGCCCAGGGGGATAAAGGCCTGCTCAACCTGCAGACGGAGGAGACCATCTTCTACGTAGGAGGCTACCCCAGCTCCTTCACGGTGAGACTGCAGTTTGGGAAGGTGGGGGGGGTCTGTGTGTGTGTGTGGGGGGTCGGTGTGGGTCTGTGTGTGGGGGGGTTTGTGCGTGTGTGTGTGGGGGGGGGGGGGGTCTTATTCTGTGTTCACAACGAATGTGAATCAAATTTTTCTGAAGCTTTAATTTTTAGTTGTTGATTTTTTCTATGATTTTTTCTATTTGAATTTCTGAAGCTAGATTTATTTTTTTACATTGAAATAAATTCATATTTCAATATTAAAGAGGTGAATTCAAAACCAACAAATTCGGTGGTGTTTAAATTTCAATATCAAGTATTCAATGCCTTTTAAAATTAAAAACATTATGTCACTGATTTGCTTCCATATGTGGATGAACACAAATGAACCCGAAGCGAAAATTCGCTTCATTCGCGGGGAATAATTTGCTTAGCTTTCGGTGTGAACACAGCAATACTGTGCAGATTAGAAATATTAAAACAGTAACAAAAAAGATAAATTAGGGCGGATATTTAGAACGGATGAATGAGAGATTACAAATACCTCCCCCCCCCTCCCCTCCCCCCCGCCCCGCCAGCCCCCTCCCCAGCTGCAGCACCCCTACTTCCAGGGCTGCATCGAGCTGGAGTCTCTGAACGAGGAGGTCCTCAGCCTGTACAACTTTGAGAACATCTTCCAGCTCAACACCACGGAGGTGAAGCCGTGTGCCAGGTCAGAACAAACCCTCCAACACACACACACACACACACACACACACACACACACTGGTAGCACATATCTAAAAGCTGTATAATGTCCCTGCATCTCCCCAACTACCATAACGTCTCTCTGTCTCCATAACAACCATAACGTCTCTCTGTCTCCATAACAACTATAACGTCTCTGCGTCTCCATATGGACCATAACATCTCTGCATCTGCCCCCTGGTGTCTTATAGGAGCCAGGGAAATCTGGCTCTGTCCTGGGTGAAGGACGCGTCCTACTTTGACGGTACGGGCTACGTTGAGGTCACCTACCCCACCGACCCTGCCAGGCCCACGAAATCCTTCGAAATGGAAGTCAAACTCCTGTCCCACAACGGCATCCTGATGATGTTGCACAACAACGTACGGTCTAATGCCATTTACATTTATTCATTTAGCAGACACTTTTATCCAAAGCGACTTCCAAGAGAGAGCTTTACAAAAGAGCATAGGTCACTGATCATAACAACGAGATAGCCCAAACATTGCGGGCAGCCAAAACATGAAGCATACATTGTGAAAAGCAAATAAGTGCCAAAGGGAAGAACCATCAGAGCATGTAGTTAAACAAGTTACAATTAAACAACATGAACCTCAAAAGGTCTAAGTGTGTGCCTGTACGAGTGTGTGTGTGTGTGTGTTTTGATTCAGCCACCCAGAAGCTGTGGTACCTGAGTGTGTGGTTGTGTGTGTCACACAGGACCAGTACCTGTGTCTGGCTGTGCAGCAAGGCTACGCCAAGGTCTTCTACGACTTCAACAAGACCCTGCAGCAGCTGGAGCCATTCGATCCTCAGTCCTCCTTCCTCAAGATCAGCAACGCAGAGTCTCAGTCTGTAAGAGCCCAACCACACCAACACCAACAGACCTTCATTTCACTCTCCCGTTTGAGCTCTTTTTAAATAACACCCCCGTCAGCTACGGAGGAGGTGTGACGCGACGCTGTTTGTTTCTCCTCCTCAGTTGCAGATCATCCTCCTCATGGGCTTGACGAAACGCCTGGTGGTGAGGAACAGTCGCATGAAACTGTATGACCACATCTTCACCGAGGACTTGCCAGACTTTGCTGTCAACTACTACCTCGGAGGGGTGCCCAAGGACAAGATGCCCGAGAAGTGAGTGAGAGACTGGCATAGCTCTTATTGATCTTATATAGCGCTTTCTACTACTCAAAGTACTCAAGGTCGCTTTACAGAGTCCAGTATTCATTCAGACACAGTCAAACTGGGGGTGTTAAGCTACAACTGTAGCCACTGCTGCCCTGAGACAGACTGACAGAGGGCGTGGCTACCAATCAGCGCCTACGGCCCCTCCAACCACCACCAACATTCATTCACCAACATTCACACGATGCATGTCTTGGTGGGGGAAACCGGAGTACCCGGAGGAAACCCACGCAGGCACGGGGAGAACATGTAAACTCCATACAGAATGGACCTGGAACGACCGGGGTTCGAACCAAGGACCTTCTTGCTGTGAGGCGACAGTGCTAACCACTGAGCCACCGTGCTGCCCGCAGCACCCCCTCGGCTCCACACACAGACACACGCTGAGGCAGAAACAAGCTTTCACTTCCACAGATGTTACTGTAATAGTAGGTCATTTATTTGGCTGTTTGTGTCTGTGTGTGTGTGTCTGTGTGTGTGTCTCTCTCTCTATCTGTGTGTGTGTGTCTCTCTGTGTGTGTCTGTGTGTGTGCGTGCAGTCTGAAGGGCCTGTTCCCCAAGCAGGGCTCTCTAAAGGGCTGCTTCAGGAGAGTGAAGGCAGTGGACAACTACATCAGCCTGAACAGGATGGTCAGCTCTGGGGTCAGCCATGGATGTCCTGACGACCTGCTGGTGAGACGAGACACACACACACACACACACAGGGACACACACACAGACATACACACATACATCTGCTCCATCCGTGTAGTAAAACTACTTTAACCCTGTGTGTGCCAGGTGACTCGTGAGGCCCACTTCTCAGGGCAGAGTTACCTGGACCTGGGGCCGTCCATCACCACCCTCAGGGACGACTTCTACGCCGGCTTCGGCTTCCGCACCGACCAGAAGAACGGACTCATGTTCTACCACCAGGCCCAGGTAGGGAGGAACACACACTCCAAACACAGATCACCACAGTAACATACCCACACACACACACACACACACCAAGGTCCCAGCCCGGCGTGGTTTTGTCTCCGTCTTTGGAACCTCTCCGCTAGCTGTCTCTCTTTGATGACACGTGCTTTTTATTCATACCTGCTAATTCATGCCTGCTAACCTGCCCATTTCCAGCCACTAACCCAGGTGCGCTAGCTAGCTGCTTGCTAACCAGACGCGTGTCCTCTCCCTGCTCAGGATGGGCTGTGCCAGGTGTTCATGGACAAGGGGCAGGTGGTGGTACGCATGGCCAACACGCAGATCAAGACTCAGAAGACCTACAACGACGACAACAGCCACTATGTAGCTGTGTACAACGACAACACTGGGTAGGACACACCCAACACAGATATACATCGTGCCTATATGTACATGTTGGCCTTGGTATGCCATACCAAGGCCATGCAGGTGAAGATAGAAGCAGTTGAGCCCTTCACTACGCTGTCATAACTGATGTGTGTTGTGCGTGTTGCCAGGACGCGTGTGTACGTGGACGACGTCCAGGAGAAGGGCGAGGAGACGTCAGTGGGCGGTGCAGGGCGAGCCACGCCAGTGGCTGGCAACATGTACCTGGGCGGGACCCCGGAGAACAGGGGCGTGGCCAATCTGACGGGCTGCATCAGCAACCTGTTCATCAAGGGGTGAGGAAGGAGGGAGAGAGAGAGAGGAGGAGGAGGTAGAGAGGGAGGGAGGGATACTGAGAGGTTAGAAAAGGAGGGAAAAAGGGAGCAGGGAACACTGGAAGAGAACAGAAGTAGAAGCAAGCAAGATGTCCGGCCTGTGGGACCTCTGCTGATGTCTCGTGTGTGTGTGTGTGCTCCAGCGATAAGAAGCAGGTGATGAACCTGATCAAAGCCAAGGAGAACATCAACGTTCCTCTGAGGTGTCCTGCTGCTCAGAAACCCCAGCAGATCCTTGCCACCCCCCCACGCCAGAAGGGCCCCAAGGTACCACACACACACACACACACATGCACACACACACATGCACACACACATATACACAGACACAAACATGCACTCACACAAGTAAGTAAGTAAGTAAAGTTTATTTGTATAGCACTTCTCGCAGATAAAAATCCAAAGTGCTTCACAACAAAATGCAATATAACACTACAAATTAATAATACAGAACACACACACTCAATTGTTTGTCCCCCATCTCCCACCATTCCTCCCTTCTCCTCCCCTCTCCTACTGTCTGTATTTGCTCTCCCCCCTCCCCCTCCCCCCTCCCCAGGGTAAACACAGGAAGCCTCAGGCGGGGAGCAGCAGGAGCCGCAGTACCAGACAGTCCTGCCAGGGGGAGCTGTCTGCCCAGGAACCCGGCGCTGCTCACTTCAGCGGCTCCTCTCACAGCTACCAGCGCTACGACACCCTCCCCGCGGCCTTCAGCAAGACGTGAGCCCCCCCCCTCGCACGCGGACACACTCGCACACAGACACACACTCTCGCACACAGACACACACACTCGCACACAGACACACACACTCGCACACAGACACACACACTCGCACTCAGACACACACACTCGCACACAGACACACACACTCGCACACAGACACACACACTCCTCAGAAGTGGCCGTTTCAACCTCCCGCCTCCCCCCCCCCCCTCTCCCCTCCCAGGCCCCACATCTCCATGGCGATCCGTGTCAACTCGTCCGAAGGCCTGGTGTTCCACGTGTCCGGCCAGAAGAGCGGCGCCGTGATGTCCCTGGCGCTCTCCGAGGGTCACCTGGTCCTGCTGGTGGACGGGGGCAAGAAGAAGGTCAACATCCGCAGCCGTAAGGCCTGCAACGACGGGCTCTGGCACACGGTCAGTGTGTGTGTGTGTGTGTGTGTGTGTGTGGGTGGGTGCGTGTCTTGAGTGTGTGTATGTGTGTTACTCACATCCTGTTGATTCCGTGTGTCCCCCCCGCAGGTGTTTGTGAAGTGGGAGGGGGAGAAAGCCAGTCTGATCCTGGACGGCATCAACGCCCAGTTTAAGAGGGTGTCCGGGGGGCAGAAGAGTCGCCTCAGAGCGCCGCTCTACGTGGGCGGCGCTCCCTCCAGCCTCGCCACGCCGCTCCAGGGGCCCTCCAGCGGCTTCATGGGCTGCGTCAGAGACCTGACCCTGAACGAGCAGGCCGCTGGGAGCCCCCAGCACAGCCAGGGGGTGGGCCCCTGCTTCCTGAACAGCCTGGAGCCCGGCGCCTACTACCCTGGCCGGGGAGGACACCTGGCTATAGGTGGGACTGACTCACTCTTCTCTTTCATTCTTTTCGTCCTCTTCTCTCAGTTATTCTTCTCCTGTCTTCCTCTTTCCTCTTCTCCCATTGAGGGAGTGTTACCCAGTGCTAACCCATGTACCCGATCGCTCCCTCCTCCTGTCTGTCTGTGTGTGCAGACGAGTCTCTGGTTCTGTCTCTGGACCTGGAGGTGCAGCTGGAGGTGCGGCCGGCGTCTGTGTCCGGGCTGCTGCTGCACGCCGGGGGGAGGACCGAGCAGCACCTCAGCCTCTTCCTCCACCAGGGGGAGGTGACCGCCAGCCTCAACGCCGGGAACGGACTCTTCTCCACCTCCTTCACCCCCGAGGAGCCCCTGTGTGACGGGCGATGGCACACCATCACAGGTGAGACCCAGCGGCCTGGACACCCCGCAGGTGACAGGTGACAGAGCTGGCACAGGCTGCTCTACCTTGTCATCACCCGGCCTAGCCAATAGAAATAGGTTTAAGAAGTTCAACGAAATGGGCATTGAGTTTTATGGAACATCGAAGTTCAGGCTACACGCGCAGTCCCGTTCCCACGGTAACACCCACAAGCCAGTTCTGACCTGCCCGGGGTTCTGTGTGCTCTTGTGTAGTTGTGAAGAAGAGGAACGTGTTGCAGCTCCACGTGGACGCGGCCAGCGAGCACAGCGTGGGGCCCAAGCAGGGGCGCTCCTCAGGGGGCACGGAGACAGTCTACCTGGGGGGGGTACCCGGTGAGACTCTCACACACACACTCACTAAATGCATTGTATTTACACGTTACAATGCTATTTTCTATCAAAAAAATTACGTTTGCCTTTTCTGAATCTTCATCTACATGAGATAGAATGTATCTGAGAGAAAAATACATATATAGGTCGAAAGTATCAGAAAAATATATAAAGTATTTGAGATGCACTGTTGATGTAACTAAAGTCTTCCTCCTCCCTTCCTCTAGATGGCGTAGTGGTGCCTGGCCTCCCAGCGTCGCTGCCCTCCTACCACGGCTGTGTCCGCAGGGCGGTTCTCAACCACCGACCAGTCATGCTCTCCAAGCCTCTGTCTGTCCACGGAGCTGTAGCAACGCAGGGCTGCCCCGCCATCTAAATCCAACACACCCAAAACCCCTACATGCCCCAACTAGCCCCCTATACCATGACCCATCCTGTATCCTGACCCCATCCTATACCCAAACTACACCTCTAAATGCCTACATCCCAATCCTTGATCCCATCTATACTCCTATTTACCCCAATCATGTCTCTCCATACATAACACACAACCTCAGAACCCACTAGCCTCATTCTGCAGATCATCAACTCCCCTTTACGACTAACGCTATCTCTGCAAGCCCTCTCTACTGTCTCACGTGTAGAGTACACACGTGAAAACCCCAACTATAACTACGAATTGTTGCCCCCTGCCCTAATACCTCACCCTGTACCCCCCCCCCCTAGTCCAGCTGATCTTGTGTAGGACCAGACATGCATGATGATGCAGCCTGAATGCAGCCCACACCTCATCTCACTGGCACACACCCTGCCCTCTCTCACTGATAGAAGTATGAAATACACTCCATAACATATATGACAACATTGCTGGTGGTGGGTGACAGCATACTGTAGTTAAATTTAAATTGTATTTATTTTCTATTTTTACAAGAGGTATATTTTTTATTTTGCTGACTGATTTCCATTAATGTTATAGAGTAGCAGACCTAGAATCAAGGAGTTTTGTCTTCTACTTTTACACAGGCTTTGCCGTATATCGTTTGATGCAGACACAGGTTCTGTGTAAGACCTAAGCATACCACCAGACACGGCACAATCCGGTTTAGCAAGGTGACACTTAGTATGCCACTGAAATTAGGTTCAGTGTGACACAAGCAGACATTCTGTGCTGGGTACCTATGCAATACAAGAACTCAAGGAAAAGTACATGCCTCCACAACACCCATTGTGTTCCAGCCCCAGTTCTGAACAGGAAGGTGTGATGAGGAGGAAAGGCCCCACTGTCAGCCTTCTGTTCAGTCCCAGAGTAGATATCCAGATTTAGGGTCTACCTCCAGCACGTCAAATGTCCTGGAAAAACCTCTCATTTTTATAGAACCGCACATTTTATGTATTTAGTTTCATGGGAATTGTATACTTATAGAAATTTGAATGGGTTTTAAACTCAACACACACTGTCCACCTTTATATCTCACACAGAAATGATAAGCTGAACCCGCCCCCCCTCCCCCTTTAATAGTTGTAAAATGTATTTTTAAATAAACCTTTGATACAAATGTCGTCATGGTGTTTGTTTCACTGTCAAGGAAAACATGCGGTGCTGTTCAAAACCATTTTATTGGTTGCCAAGATTTTAAGACACCTCGCTGCAATTCGTGACGTTTTCATTGGTTACCAGGCCCTGTCCGGGCTAGCGCGACGTTAGCGTCTGTGCTAACAGAGTAAGAAGACAGAGACAAGGACAAAGTAGAGAGACAAGGACAAAGCAGAGAGACCAGGACACAGGTTGGACCCGTGGATAACTAATCCAGGCTCATATCCTCGTCGTCGTCCTTCTTGTCTTTGGAGCTCCCCCCGTCTTCCGGCTTGCCGTCGCTCCCCTCCATGGCTTTGGCAAACGCCTCCACGTCTGGGAACCAGAAGATGCACAGATCCAGGGTCAGATATGACAGGTAGAAGCGTGTGTGTGTGTGTTTCCTTCAGCATCCAGAGTGATTCATCCCTCCTCACCTCCTTTATTGGCAGCGTCCACGGCCTCTGTGGGCAGGCCAAACTGGTTCATGAGAGGCCCCAGCTGCCCTGACGCCAAGGCACTGCTGAACATGCTCATCGCCTGCAGGGGAGGAGGGGTTGTATGAGTTAGCAGGCTGTCTATGTGGGAATTTGTGTTGTTAGTCTACATACTCGTTTGACATGTGTGTATGTTTCATCAAACTTGAAATAGTTTGTGTAGTACATCCCTGTAGTTTCAGCAGGTAAGATAGGTGAGTGTGTGTCTTACTTGTTGGAACTGCGGGGAGGTGAGTGTGTTCTGGATCTCGTCGGCGCTCTGTGGCAGGGACTCCCCGGAGGGCAGGTAAGGCATCAGCCTCTGCTGGACCTCAGAGTTGGCCAGGATGGGAGCCATGATCTCTGGGGTCAGCACGCTGGCCAGGTCCACTGTGGAGGGGAGAAGGAAGACGATCACACGTCCAACTCAAACCATCCAGGCTTCATATATACCCATAGAACTGCACCTAAACCAACCTTAAAACCCTCCAAGAAGACAAGGCCAGTCTCATTGCCCAGTTTCCTGAGCAGGCAGCTTTGAACACACATGTACACATACATACAGTACCCAGCCATGGCAGTGTGTGTGTGTGTTAAGGCATGTTTGCATCAGTGTTCTCCACAGAACATTCTAGACTTGAGGTTAGTTACCCCAGCATCTCCCTGTCATGTCCAGGCTCAGACAGACCCAGCCTGCTCAGTACAGTGAGTGTGTACGCTTCTCCCTCACCTCCCTGACCTGCACCGGCCATGGCGGGTACGTTCATGGTGGCCAGGATGCTCTGCAGGTCGCTGAGCTGGATGGGCTGGGTGGGGCTGCCCACGGCCGCGGGCACCAGGGGGGTCTGGGCGGCAGCGGGGGTGGTGGGGGTCACCGTGGGGGAGGTGGCTGAGGGGGCAGCAGGGGTCACGGGTGTGGTGGGGGCCGGGGCTGAGCTTATCCTGGTCGTCCCGGAGCCTGAGGAGGGGGTGACGGCAGCAGACTGGCTGCGGGAGCTGGATATATGGCGGAGGGAAGGGGGTATTAATGAAAGTTAGAGCTTTATTAGTTTATAGGAGGAGCCAGGGAGAGGAGTTATGTTCAGGCTTACCTGGATGAGGAGCTGCTGGTAGCTGGACCTCCACTGCCTAGAAGACTAGCCAGCCCTGGACCAGCCAAGGCCCCTAGACCACCTACACACAGACAAAGTTTGAGTTTATTTTCATAACTAGAAAATGACTTATATACACAGCAGTGTGTCATGGCCAAGCCCAATGGCAGCTTAATCAAGATGCTCTGGGCTACTCACCAAGCCCTCCTAGTCCTGTTGGTCCAATCAGCTGCATGAGCTGGTTATGACTCATGTTACCCAGGAGGCTTTGCAGGCCGCCCTCACCTAAGGAAAAGGTGGAGGGTGAGTGAAGAGCTCTGTACTTTAACTGGACACCCGTATGAGTAAGCATCGTTTAGTGAGTGTTTAGATACAGGACGTGGGCAGTGAACAGACTGTATGGATGGGTATTGAGATGCACGGCTACGAGTCTCACCTCCCAGGGCAGACAGCTCGTGGCTGCCACTGCCCCCGCTCCCCAGAGCTCCAGGCATGGGAGGGTTGTTCAGGAACTCGTTGACCTTGCGACAGTGCTCCTCATCCTTGTCCGTCTTGGGCTCCTGGTCACAGAGAAGGACGGGATGAACAGTTGGGTATTGAACAGAAGTCCTATCGGACGATGGAAACACAGTCCAATGCAATCTCCATTAACCCCTTTCCCAAATGTTTGTTCCCTCTCTCCCTCCCTTCATCCCTCACCTGCATCCAGAAGAAGAGCCGTTTGGATCCTGCTTTGAACTTGAGCACAAACACCCGTCCTGTGGTGCACTGGTTGACCCTCTTGAACTCACAGTCGTCTGGGAAGATGATTAGATCCTGGAGGGTGAAACCAGAGGAAAGCTCACAGGTCAGTAAACAACACTGCGCCCATTTCAACGTGATGCCTTACGGTCAGCCACTCACGTCGTCCACGTTTCCCGTGGTCCTGTCCTTCCAGCAGAAATGAATAAGCGAATCGTCCGTTTGCTGGATGTACACCGTCCCCTTGCGTTTGTCTGGTGTCACCGTACTACCCTTTAGGGTCATCTTACCGGCACGGAACTCTACCAGGTACTTGCTTGAGGTGCCTCGGGAGCCCGACACCAAGCTGGGAAATAAAGCGCCTGACGACATCTTTGAATCCTGTTTTTTTTCCTGTTTGGAGTAGAGCTAGAGAAACAAAACAAGGGATCGGTTGGAATGCAATTTCACATCACAAAGCTATTTAGATAGCTCTAGCTATGAATGAGCAGCCTTGTTGATATGATCATGGTCTATGATGTTTTTCTTCAGCGAACAATAGACGAAATGACAGTTCAGGAGCCTAGTCTCATCATCGACTGACGATGTTAGCTAGAGCTAGCTACTGTACCCCAGTCGCTGACAATGGAGAGGCTAGCTAACGTTAGCCCATGACTTCGCTAAATTCAAAACGATAAGACCACTGGCTATAGCTGTACTAGTAAACATTACGAACCTATTTTAAAACTAACAATTCTACATCCGAGAGTAGGTCTACACACGTTAAACCACACAGTCTATTTCTCTTGTTATCAATTACCTGAAGTTTGGCTATAGCTAGTTGGGAATTACAAAGTTGTTTCTGGTTTCAGCAATGCTGCGGTCCTTGTTAGACCTTCTTCGTGTAAGGGTTTTTGAGTCAGTTTGACTTGATTTAGGAATGTACGCCACCTATTGGAACCTAGGCTAACTGTTCATCTGACCAGTGAGGGAACGCGCACGTCGAGGCTAGTGAGCGCGACGTAGACGTGGGAGTGTTGTCTCGCGACTACGGACTGAAATTTCTACAGTTAGCTTCCTCCGGCTTTAGCTAGCTAGCAGGCTAAATCACTACGTGGTTTTGAATGAAAGTGGTGAGCTAACCCGACTCATTGATTGGGATGCAAGCAGTGTAGAAAGTCAACGTTTTATATTTCGATCTGGAAGATTAAAAAGCAGGTCATCGTGCCCAGGAAAACGGTAAGAATTGCATCCATGTAATAATACAGCTAACGTCGGCTACGGTACTTTACCACGGACTGTCCTTGGATTAGTGAGATTGCCACATTTGCTAGCTAGCTAGCTTATTTTAACTCAACCTAGTTTCCCAGCCCGGTAGCGATGGTACAGCCGCTGTAGGGCAGTAGTTGTGCTAGCTAGCTAGCCAACGTTTGCTAAACCAATATGGAGATTAATCGCTTGTCCCTTCTAGTTTCACATTCAGATTCCCATTTTTCCAGTCTTCTTAGTTTACGTTGTTTTTTTGTTACCATGACACAAAATGTCAGAATCAGAGTTTGTCCATTTAGCAATTCCCACAGTGAGTAATTGGTCGTCATAAATAAACCAACGAGCTAGCTAGACTAGTGAGCTAGGCTATGTTAACTGTTTTGCACCTCGCAATTGCAATATCTGTCTTCCTAAAAATCTTCGCTCATACAAGGCCAACATCCAATGTAACACAACAGGTTGAATGTAGCTCGGCTTCCAATGCACTAATTAGCTAGTGAGCTAGTCTGTTTTAGATTGAATCTATCCACCATTGGCTAGCTATCCATTGACGCGACTAGCAAGCTAAGAGGGTGACATACGATGGTCTCATCTACGGTTGCGTTACTCTTTTAACATGAGATATTTAAAGGTTAACGGCACAACGACTAAACAATGCAATGGACGTTCCCAGTTACTACGCATTTGAATTAAAATTCACAATAGTTTACTGACAGGATCCAGGGATGTCTAAATGTCGTCTCTACTAGACAGCACAAACTGATTAAGTGGATTTGAGCCCGCGTTGCCCTTTTTGTATATAAATGAGCATGTACTGTAAACGCCGCAGTCTGATATTTGGTTCTTCAATAAGAGGGTGAGAGAACCACAGATTAGATGGCCTGTTTCTGTTTTTAATACTGCAGATGTACTCAGGGCGTGAGCAGCCGGATATTAGCTATCTTGTTTGCTTTTTTAATCCTGCTGATGCATAGTTTAGTGTTGAGTTATCATGGCAATGGTCCTCACCCATGCTTTCTGTTCATCTCCTGATCACTTGTGATTTAAGTTGTCCCTAAACGTGCTTCCAAAAAGTACGCTTGCTTCTGAAAGGATCAGAATGTCTATTAAGCCAGATCCATTAAGAGAGTAGCACACTGCACCATAAGCATCCCATTCAGAAAACAAGGAAGGGCTAACTGTACATTAGCTGATTAATTGGATGCTTAGCTTTTACTTTATTCCAATATGCTGTAGATAGCAGTAAAGAAGTAGGGGGGGGGGGGGTTGCGCTTGTGTGTGGGCTTGGTGGGTGAGATAAATGTGTTAGTGTTTGTGTGCAAGGCCACGTCTGTGGGTCTAGCAGCTGTATTTATTCAGTGGTGATAGCTGTGTGTTCATATTACCAGTCACTCATTGTCTTCTGGGGATGCCAGGGATGTCAAAACCTGGTTTGAGAGAGAATCCCATTCACTTTCACTCAAACTTCACGGGCTACACGTTTATCAGTTGTCTATAACTCCAAATACATTTACATTTAGTCATTTTGCAGACGCTCTTATCCAGAGCGACTTACAGGGAGTACAGGGACATTCCCCCCGAGGCAAGAAGGGTGAAGTTCCTTGCCCAAGGACACAACAGAATTTTTCACGGCCGGGAATCGAACCGGCAACCTTCTGATTACTAGCCCGATTCCCTAACCGCTCAACCACCTGACTCCCCAAATATGGTTTAACCTTTATGCCGCCAGATAGAACGTATAATAAACCGTAGCCTAATCAACAAAACAATAACATTCAGACGTGTGTGTATAAACTCATGGTCTCCAGTATTCCGCCTCAGGTTTAGAGCAAGCTTGAAGAAGGAAGCGGGAGAAAGTAAGCTTGTATCCATAGAGGGAGGTGGTGTGATTATCTCAGCACAGCAGACAGATGTTCATCTGCTGGAAAGCAGGGCACAGCAGGATGTGTGAGTGTCTAATGTGTGAGTTCGCACACACACCTCAGCGCTGATATTGAAGATGTGTGTGTCCATGTTCATGCGTCCTACACACGTCATTAACACGTTTGTTCATCGTTAAGGCGTTGATGTGCAGTCTGGCACCCCTCCCCCGCTCATCTCAACCTACCGTGAGATGTGTCGCAGCCCAACTTGTTTAAAAGAAGCTGAGTCCTTATATATGTCAAGAACCCAGGGTTTGCCCCGATATCCGACTTGCATTTAACCCATGTCAGCCCCAATGCATGTTGACAGCTGGAGGAGGGTCATTAATGTGTGGCATGACCAGGGCTTGGGGGTGGGGTCCGTGAGAGATGGAAGATAGGGGGGGAGGGGTCAGGTTGTTATTGTGTGTCTGTTCCAGTGGCCCTAATTCTAGTGAAAGGCCTCCTGGCCTATCCCTGTCCATTCTCCTGTCTGCTGCCCTGGGGTTATTGCTCTGGTGAACTTGGCTGTTTGTCATTATGGTCATCTAATGTAGCAGCATGCATTTGGTTTTGTTTGTTGCCCAATGCTGTACTGCAGCCCTCCAGACAGGCTGGCCCTGCTGTACTGTAGCCCTCCAGACAGACTGGCCCTGCTGTACTGCAGCCCTCCAGACAGGCTGGCCCTGCTGTACTGCAGCCCTCCAGACAGGCTGGCCCTTGTTAGCACTTCTCACCTGGGCTCTTGCTTCTTCTGACACACATTCACACACACTCTGTTACACAATTAAGACTCTAATGGAATGGCAGGGTCATATTTGTATTTAGGACTGCATTGGAGTCTATAAATAGGCTACATTGCTTTCCTAAATAGGAACAAATTGTCATGCAACAATAGACACACCTGAGTCTGACAAAGGCATGTTGTACACACACACACCTTCAGGCCTGCCTTAAATCACCCTCAGCTGATCTGTCCTGTGAGTGGTTGCCGAATTGAACCCTGCTCTGAATGTCTACGTGTGACTGGCCTCCGCTGTGGATTCAGATTTTGATTGGCTTATCCCACAGGGTGGGAGGGTTGTGTTGGTGAGCAGCAGTGTGATTTGTAAAGCTGGGCTGTATCAGGTGTGTTTTGCCTGGCGAGGGTCACCGTGACGATGCCAGCCATCTGGTGGAGGGTTTAGACCAGACTACGGCCCACTAATGGCAGCTGTGGCAACTGGCCTCGGTAACCAGGGATTCATGTGTGAGACCTGCTTTACTCATCCTTCTGTTTGTCTATTTTTTTTTTCTTTTTTTTTTCCTGTTATTTGCTCTCTAGACATGTGAGGTTAAAGAGTATCTACTCTTAATCCCCAGTGTTGTGATGTGTGTACAGGTTTGTGTGCGCGCCTGTGTGTAGAGGTTTGTGTGTGCACAGCTTTTTGTGAGTGCGAGCACGTGTGTGTAACCTGACAGGAGAGGAAGGAGGGAGGGAGACACGGAGCGAGAGAAAAACAGAAAGAGATGGTCGGCCCGAAAAAATAAATCCGGATGGAGGGAGGGAGCTCGAGTGGGGAGGTGAAGATTTAGCCTGGCTGCTCCATATGGTGCATTGTGATGTGAGGGAGGACAGGAGGAGGAGGGGGGCCGGGGGGGGGGGGGGGAGGGCTGCGTTCCCCTGGCCATTGGCAGTCAGGGGAACCCTGTTGTTAATCAGTCTTAACGACCGTGTGCATCTCCGCCAGCCTCCTCTCTTCTTCTCCCTCCCACACACCTCCTTCACGCCGTCTCTCCTCCTGCCCCTCCCCTGGGACGACAGGAGGGAAGACTGGAGGCTGAGTGGAGGAGACAGGAGGGAGGAGGTCAGGGAGAAGTGTGTGAGACAGACAGAGGAACCTAAAGAGAATGTCGCTCATCCTCTGATGATTCCCCTTCAGGGTTCCAGGTTTCACCAGTCACCTTGGCTGACACAGGAGATGACCAGACTGTCTAATGTTTCATCCCCACAGCCTGTGGTTAGTTAAGCAGCCAGAGACTTTCATTTAGAGACCACCCCTCCGATTCACTTAGCTTCTCTTATGAACTTACTGTGGAGCGATACTGACAGTGAGGCTAGCTGTGTCGGGGAGCGGCTGCATCGTGGAGGCCTGACCCAGTGGCCCCTTCCCTCCCTGCTGTCCTCTCCCCCCGTCACGCAGCCTCGCCAGCAGACAGAATTTGACGGTGAAATGACATGGCCATGTTAATGTTGTGGGCCGTGCTCTTACTTCACACGTTGTCTATTTGTGACTCACGACAGGGCACTGTGCACCCTCCTCTGGATTCTTTCGTCAGTAAGTCGCTCCTTCGCTCTATTTGTGGCTGACTATACTCTGTCTCTCTCTTTCTCTGTCTATCTATCTCTTTCTGTCTCCATCTCGCTCTCCTCCTCTTACCTCAGTGAAGGGTCTGTCCGCTATTGTGGTCTACGTACTAAAATAGCCCTGCTCCCGTAGCTAGCTGTGACCCTGCTGGCTAAGGCTAAGCTGCTAATTTCCTCCGACAGTAGAGCTGTGAGATTATCTGTAGGAGGGGCCAAGGCTGTGTGTGATGTGGGAGGAGGCTGTGTGTTTATTTAGACCGGTTCTGTGTGAGAGTGGACCCTGTGTGTGTGGTGGGGGTGGGGGGGGTGTCAGTGGGTGTGATAGACCCTGTCTCCTGATGTACCCGTGTTTAGAGAGCTGGCTTCATTCGTGACCATCGTACCCTCACCCCTACCACCAGGGGAACTTCAAGCCCCACCACCCACATCCACCCTCTCTGTCTCCCCCATGGGTCAAGGGCTACAGGGTCCTTAAGTCTTTCATCTCTATCCCTCTCTTCCACTCTGCTCACCTCTCGCTCCTTCACTCTATTTGTGGCTGACTACACCACAACACTGACACTCTCTCTCTCGCTCTCTCTTGCTCTCTCTCTCTCTCTCTCTCTAATCCAGCCTACTGCTCCTCGCGCCGAGCTGGGTTTAGCTCAGCCTAACACACCCTAGCACACAGGGATACAACATAGACATTTAGCAACACGACTTTACCCCATGATCTGACTTCCTGTGTCTGTGAGGTATGGGGAAAGCCACAATGTCATCCTCTCTCACTGTGTGTTTGTGTGTGTTCTGCAAGACCAGACAAGATGCCATGATGGGCCATACAAGCACTGCTGGTTCACGTCTCTTGACTCGCTGGTTTCTTCCTTGTGCCTCTCTCTCCCCTGCAGCACTTTCTTCAGGGTGAGGCTGTGAGCGTGCGAGGGAAGGAGTAAGAGAGAGAGAGAGAAAGAGAAGGAGAGCGAGAGCGAGCAGTCATGGAGCAGCAGAGACAGCGTTCTCTCTCCACCTCAGGAGAGTCCCTGTACCAGGTGCTGGGGGTGGACAAGAATGCCACGCCCGAAGACATCAAGAAGTGCTACAGGTTAGCAACACGCTATGCTACACCACAACCTCAGTATCACTCTGAGAAGATCACGCTATGCTACACCACCTCAGTATCACTCAGAGAAGATCACGCTATGCTACACCACAACCTCAGTATCACTCAGAGAAGATCACGCTATGCTACACCACCTCAGTATCACTCAGAGAAGATCACGCTATGCTACACCACAACCTCAGTATCACTCAGAGAGGAACACGCTATGCTACACCACCTCAGTATCACTCAGAGAGGACCACGCTACAGGTGCCAGGTTGGGGTTAGAGGCAGAGGAGGGAAGAGGGAGGCTGGGCAGGGAAGGAGGTGAAAGTTAGGTAGGCGTTGATAGCGACAGGGCTGACGGGTTGTTTTTTGAGGCCGAGAAACAGGAGCTGTTCACTTCAATGTAACTGGAAGGAGACCAACGATGCTTGGGCCAGACTTCCTTGTCACTGTGTTCCTGTCGCCCTGTAATCCTCCACTAGGGTGCGCTACAGCAGTGCTTTTGCACTGAAACAGTTGTGGGTGTGTAGCAGACAGGTTCAGGTGTCTGCCTGGGGATTGTAGTTCTTCATCCTCATTCTGATTGCGCTTGTCTGTTCACCAGGAAACTGGCTCTGAAGTTCCACCCAGACAAGAACCCCGACAACCCCGAGGCTGCAGACAAGTTCAAGGAGATCAACAACGCTCACGCCATCCTGTCTGACTGCACCAAGAGGAACATCTACGACAAGTACGGCTCCCTGGGACTCTACGTGGCCGAGCAGTTTGGAGAGGAGAACGTCAACACCTATTTTGTCTTGTCTTCCTGGTGGGCCAAGGTGAGAGGAGGGAGGGAGGGTGGCAGGGGTGATGGGATGGATGGAAATGAAATATGCTGTAGGTTAGTAGACTAAACATGGCAGAACAATATGCAGTGGAGAACGGAGATTGATAACACCTGTATGTACATGTATCCCTCTCCCTCCCTCCCTCCCTCCCTCCCTCCCTCCCTCCCTCCCTCCCTCCCTCCCTCCCTCCCTCCCTCCCTCCCTCCCTCCCTCCCTCCCTCCCTCCCTCCCTCCCTCCCTCCCTCCCTCCCTCCCTCCCTCCCTCCCTCCCTCGCTCGCTCCCTCCCTCCCTCCCTCCCTCCCTCCCTCCCTCTCCTCCCTCCCTCCCTCCCTCCCTCCCTCCCTCCCTCCCTCCCTCCCCTCCCTCCCTCCCCTCCCTCCCTCCCTCCCTCCCTCCCTCTCCTCCCTCCCTCTCTTCCCTCCCTCCCTCTCCTCCCCCCAGGCCTTGTTCATCTTCTGTGGGGTGGCGACAGGCTGCTACTTCTGCTGCTGCCTGTGCTGCTGCTGTAACTGCTGCTGTGGGAAGTGTAAACCCCGTCCTCCCATGGAGCATGAGCCCGAGTTCTACGTGTCCCCAGAGGACCTGGAGGCTCAGATGACCACAGACGAGAGAGGTAGAGCCCCCCCCCCCACACACACACACACACGCACACACCGCCCCCGCCGCCCGTCACACCACCATCGGGATTAGCTGAAAGCGATGCGTTTACTTTTGACCCTTTTGTCCGGGAACTTCACTGTGTCACTCGGTTGCTGTGTGTGTGTGTGTGTTTTCCCTCAGATGGTGGGGAGCCTATCATGATGCAGCCGTCATCAGCCACAGAGAACACTCAGTTGACCTCAGACGGCCACCACTCCAGCTACCGGACCGACGCCTACTAGACGCCAACAACACACGTACACACACACGTACACACACACGTACACACGCACACACACTCCTCTCAGCCTCACGGTGACCCTGGCCTAACCCCAACATAACCCATGCCATTCATACCACTCTGTCCTCCCCAAGATTCAAACACACACACTGCACCCTGGCAAGTCTCTCTACCACAGATAGAGCTAGGCCCTCCTCCTCAACCCCACCTAACCTCTGACCCCAACACTACACCCCCTTAATACACACCTGTCTTCCCCTTGCCCCCCCCCCCAACACACACACACACAGCTGTCCTGAGAAGGATGTGTATGTAACACTGGAAAAGAGACACATACATAGGAGGAAAACGTTGTTTACCACACACACCCCATCATTGGGGGCTGTCTGTTCTCCATGCATGCGCATGCGTGCGGACACACACACCATAAGTAACAAATGGCATTCTTATACTGCTTGTTTGAATGATTTAAAACTGTTTTAGTTGAACTGTAGCCTCAAACCTCTAACCCTGCCAAAATACTGTATGGATCGTGGGTAGGCCTAGTCACAGTCACTGGCTCATAGACGATACACACACACACACACACGTGCGTCACCGCGGAACTCAACACTTACAAGCACTCTGTCTCCTCCTCCCCCCCCCCCCCCCCCCCCTTTTGTCTGGCCACTGTTCTGTTTGTTTTGTTTCTGAACATTCCTTGTACTGTGGACAATCATGGTTGGTTGGAGAGGATACACCTGTTCCTGCTGTGTAGGCTGGCTAGCTAGGGTGGCTAGGCTAGCTAGGGTGGCTAGGCTGGCAAGGGTGGCTAGGCTAGCTAGGGTGGCTAGGCTAGCTAGGGTGGCTAGGCTAGCTAGGGTGGCTAGGCTAGCTAGGGTGGCTAGGCTAGCTAGGGTGGCTAGGCTAGCTAGGGTGGCTAGGCTAGCTAGGGTGGCTAGGCTGGCAAGGGTGGCTAGGGTGGCTAGGCTGGCTGGGCTGGCTAGGGTGGCTAGGGTTTCTCTGGCTATGTCTGGAAGTGGGAGACGCGCAGCCCTGTACGCTAGGAGGGGAGGGGTTCCTGGTGGTGGGGGGGGGGGGGGGGGGGGGGTGGTCTTTGTGGGTACATGGGCTTGACTGCATCAGCACAACAGGTGTGTGAGGGGTTAGTGGGTCAGGGTGGGCTGAAGGGGGTTGGTGTTTGTGCTCTGTGTGGGCACAGGGGCTGGTCAGCATCAGTGTATGGGTGGTGTGGAGGACAGTAAGGCCCCTTACTGAAGCTGTCTCACCTTTCAACAGCAGATGTCATGTGACTGACTGACACCACTTCTAGATGCATGTGGAGAGGGGCTTTGGAGCTCCTAAACGATGGAGTGTAGCTAGCTAGCGTGATAACGGCACATGTGTGGTCAGCTGTGAGGAGGTGGGCATCCCTGCGCTGGGTCACTTTAGTTCTCCAGTCTGGTAGATTATTTTTCCGTTCCGGTGAATACGACACAGCATTAGACATGGACACACAGTATCTTCCACTCCTCTCGTTCTCCTCACCTCCTTTCTCCCTTTGCACTGGTTTGCCCCTCCAAGCCACTTTTGTTTTATTCTAAACCCAGGCTTGTGCTCCGTTTCAGATATGAAGGATTATAAACAGAACTAGAAATTGTCTATTAGCAAATCCCCACAGTGTGTGTGTGTGCATGAGAGTGTGTGTGTGTGTGTGTTGTGGGTGGGCCCCTATATGTCTTAGTGTTGGTGTTCTGTGTCAGGCTCAATGCGTTGACCTCTCAATATACAGTACATATATCCCTCTGGGGGCGTACACACACACACACATGCATAGAGGACAGCTGTTTAGTTTCTGCTTCTGTGTGAGAACCTAAAATATGTAAATGTATGTTTAGATTTTACGTTGTATATTTGAGTTGTACAACCGAAAAGGTTTGTTTAGTTCTATTTTTGTTTAGTAGATGATTGTTTTTGTTTTCTTATTTATGTTTGTTGACGATGAGGGAGGATTTCGTTGATATCCAGTCATGATTTTATGTCAGTAATTTCAGCACTGTAGTCAGTGATAATCACAACTAAGCATGGTAACAGGCAACAACAATCAAACAAGGATGTAGCCAGCTACAACACGTAATTGTCACTACAGTAACCCACTCCTATGAACTCTTATGACAGTACAGTAACCCACTCCTATGAACTCTTATGACAGTACAGTAGCCCACTCCTATGAACTCTTATGACAGTACGGTAGCCCACTCCTATGAACTCTTATGACAGTACAGTAACCCACTCCTATGAACTCTTATGACAATAAAGTAGCCCATTAACAACCCCCTTCAATGGACAATCTGAGAGTAGGACTTGGGTTAGCAGTGAGTGTCTATGATCTGTAGCTCTACATCCGTTTGATTGTTGTGACTTTTATCACTAATTATCACTCTTTTTTTAATTCTTATTGTCAATTTAACACTTTGTTCACTGTTGCAACTGTAACTCTACATTGTAAGAAAATGATATAAGATTTTAAAACTTGTCGTCTTTTCTTCAAGTAAGAAAGAAAACTAACCAATCACGTCGTCCGTATTAACTGGTTAAAACATGCTTTTATCTAAACCCTGCCCACTCTATTTTTCTATGGTTAGATTGGTTCCATATGTTTAAGGCCATTGATATGCCAATCCTATATGTTACTCCCCCTGTGTCTCCCTGTGTATGAGTGAATGCAATGTTTAAACAGAACCATACTGGATCAAGAAAAATAAAAAAAACTAAATTTTGAGAACACTTATCAAAACAACAAAATATATTAGTGCACAAGTGCAAAACAACATAAAAATAAGATGAAGCGTTATTTTATTTATTTTATTTTTGTTATCTTTTTAATGAATGACTATAGATGGTTATAAATAGTATGTACCGGTAACTAGATGTGACCATTGAGAGGCGATGAAGAGCTCTGCTGTGGGTTTGAAGGGGTAGTAGCTAGTAGATGGGTGGAAAGCTAGTGTTGCTGTTTTAGCATGGATCTGCCCACAGTGTGTCTGGTGGAGAACCGACATGGGTCATTTATCTAATGTGCTGTTGTAAAATAAATGTTTCTGATGCTTAGCCCTGTCTCCTTGTCTGTTTTTATGGATATTCGGGACAGACAAGCCCACATGCTTGGCGACGACACAATCGACTGGAGACGATTTAACAGGATTGAATGGAGTCGAATGTGCTCGGTGCTGGTTGGTGTCCAGACAGCATGATACAGGAAGGCTGCGAAGAGAAGGAAGGTAAGAAGGGTTGTAACTGTAGAAAGACCACTGACATGGCATGATCTGCCTGCATACCACCCTGCTGCCCTATATGGCCTGGAGGAGGGAAGGGGCAGGGGGGCTGGGGCAGCCCCCGACTGAAACCCAACACTCCCACGTCAAATGCTGCGACCCCGGACGAGACGCAGCAGAGGACGGGGTACTGAGGATCTGCGTCCAGACCACCAGTACAGGTACTGAAGAGCAGCTACATGACTACAGAGAGAGGGTGACTGAACACAGGATTGAGGTCGGAGAGAGAGAACGAGAAGACAAGGAAGTGCAGCCCCAGGAGACGACCAAAGTACCACAGTCCTGCGGTCCTGGGAGCTCAGATCAACACTGCCCTCTCCTGAGAGGGGGGTTATGTACTGAATGCTTCACTGACGATCTGGAAGGATAGCCTGGAAACAGACTGTTTCCACTACAAAAAACGTGGATAATCTTACTGGTATTCCACCTTGACAAGCAAACTGACTTGCCAACCACCTGACCGTCTGGTAGCAAGACAGGCAGACTGATAAGCGGACAGATTGGTGACAAGGCAGGTTAGGAGGCAGAAAGGCAAAGAGGCAGACCAACATACAGGCAGACAGACAAAACTATTTTACGTCCAGGCGTCCAGGTAGCCAGGCCAAGGATGAGCATGTCCGTTCCGCTGGAGCTGAGCTCCATTCAGAGAGACCAGCAGGCTCTGGACACCCTGGAAAAGCAGCTCATCTGCCCCATCTGTCTGGAGGTCTTCACCAAACCTGTGGTCATCCTGCCCTGCCAGCACAACCTGTGTCGCAAGTGTGCCAACGACCTCTACCAGGTGAGCTTGGCAGGTGTGTGTGTGGGTAGGTGAAGGGTCTGTGTTTGTGAGCTTTCAATAACCCTTCATTGTGTTTACGCAAGGTCCATCTATGTTGTTTTGTGTGCTTGCTTATCTTATGACTCAGTCACTGTTAGCACATCTCATGGAAGAACCCAGTGACTGGGACTCATGTTCTGTAGCTAGCTGGCTCCTGTCTTGGAGTCATGAGGACGACATGCGAGATTCAATCTTCTTTTCACACACGTATCCATCATCCACTGTACCCCCCCCCCCCCCCCACACACAGACACACACACACACACTCTCACACACACACTCTCACACACACACTCACACACACACACACACCAGGCCCTGGTTGGCTCATCACCCTAACAGCATATCAGTCCTAGAAGCACTGGTTCACACCAATTCAAATGAATCACAGTGACAAACGTGCCTGTTCACAACAATGTACAGAACAACACACCCCAACAGGTGCGTGTGGATTATCAATGCCTAAACTTGGACTCTTAAGAGCTGCTATACAGGTCACAGCCTACATTCTTTGGTTGAGTTTGTTGAGTCACATGCCAATCAAAGGACAAGGCAGGATCAAATGAATTATAATATGAGAAGAATAATTACAAAAGGTAACCATGGAATCAAGCCTACAGGTGTTTTCTGTCTCATTTTCCTTGTTGCCATGGGCTCCCTGTGCAGGACATTGGAAGACAGAGGGTCCATGGGAGTTGTGGAACAGCTGATCTGAGTGTAGTTGCTGGCTCGGCTCCAGAGGCACTTGTGGAACACAGTCGTTTAACAGACACATTATTGCCAAATCCCTTCTGCCAGAACTATCAAAGATACAAACCCACCTGCCCGCACACGCACTCATAACTCATAGCCAGGGTTCAGACCCTTAAATTACTCTGACAGCCCCTCTTCAGCCCCTGGCTCTGAAAAGGTCAGAGTTGTGTAAGAGAGTTTAACAGTGTTTCTGTGCAGTGATTATGAATGAATCACTAAATTAAGTGTAGGAATTAATGTTTATAGGCCCCATAGTGGTCAAAATGCCAAGATGAACATCCGAGTTGCAGAAACAGGAGTAGATGAGAGCCATTAGGTCAGTGTTCTGGTATGTCTAATCCTCTGTCTACAGTGCCAGACTGGGTAGCTACCCTGTTGGCCCTCTTGGCTGTGGGGTCAGGGGTCATGAATATGAGCATTGTGCATTGTTGTTGTATCAGATGCTGGTGTTTCAGCCCTACACAACATCAACACCGACATGACCACAACATCAACACCGACATGACCACAAGCGGTCACTTCTCAGATTACCTGCATGTTCTGGATGTTGTGGCTGCCAGGTTCTGGCTTTCATGCCTTCCAGTCTTCCAGTGTCTCAGACCCCCAGCTTTTTGGACACCCCATTCCCCCAGCCTCTCAGACCCTCAGCCTCTCAGACCCCCAGCCCCCCAGCCTCTCAGACCCCCAGCCTCTCAGCCCCCCAGCCTCTCAGACCCCCAGCACCCCAGCCTCTCAGACCCCCAGCACCCCAGCCTCTCAGACCCCCATCCCCCCAGGCCCAGCCTCTCAGACCCCCAGCCTCTCAGACCCCCATCCCCCCAGCCCCAGCATCTCAGACTTCAGCTTCTTAGCCCCCCAGTACCTCCAGTAGCTCCATGCCCTCACCCCCAGCTTCTCAGCCCCCAGCCCCCCACCTACAGCCTCATCTTTCCAGCCACGGCTCTGTTAACCAGTTGAGGGAGGCCCCTGATCCCTTCAGACACGGCAGCAGCTGTGGCTTATTAAAGATAAACTATTTCAGGGTACTCTCCTCTGTCCCGTCTTTCACTCCTGCCATACCGTCTGTTCTCTCTCGGCTCCTGAGGGAAACAGGCTAAAGCAACTGCGAGCACTCGGTCTCTCCACCAGTAAAGAGCAGCAGGACCTCCAGGGCCAGGCCTTGCTTATCATGGAGGCGCACTGCAGCTTTATCTCTGCAGTATTTATAACCCAACCAGGCCTGTGGACTGGGAGAAGGAGTGAAGGAGAGACTTGGGAACGGGAATGTTTGTTTGCCTAAGATAGGATTCTGACCTCAGCAACAGACCCCAAATATGAACCGTTTTGTATCAAGGGAGGTTTGGATTCATTTGAAAGTGTGAGATCCCAGATGAACGGTGAATCCTCCAGACCAGACACTGACACTCTTCTGCAGATGCTGATCCTCTTGTTGACAGATCAGGGTACATCTTGGAACACATGGCCCAGGCAGAAACACACCGCCACACACAGAGACACACTCTGTAGAGAAACACACTCTGTAGAGAAACACACTCTGTAGGATGAGTTAGGACAGCAAGAGACTGAGCCGGTGAGAAATTATGTCATCGCCTCAACTCACAAACTGCCCCGTCTGTGAAGTTCAGCACAGCATTGTGTGTCTTGGAAAACAGGAAATGGTGTTTGGATGAACTTCCTGCTGAGTAAGAGGTGCAGCCCTCTCTGTTTCAGACCCGCAGCAACATGGTGGGGCGTTTCCGCTGCCCCTCCTGCCGACAGGAAGTGGTGCTAGATCGCCATGGCGTCTATGGCCTACAGCGCAACCTGCTGGTGGAGAATATTATCGACGCGTACAAGCAGGAGGCCACTAGGTGAGAGGGGGAGGAGTAAGGAGGGATAGGACAGGGGAAAGAGGGTGGAGGAGGGAGGGAGAAATAGATGAAGGTTTACATGCAGAAAAGGGGATTGGATGAGAGATATGAGGGGCGAGAGAGGGAGGAGGGGGAGAGGGAAATGGGAAGTGAAGAAGGAAGGAATAGGAATGACACGGGAGGGGTGGTTAGCTCTAATAATGCAAGCCTTATTCCAGATTGCATGCACATACCACAGGACTAAGGATAATGACAAACTCCACTCATCTCCCCTCCGTGTGTCTGAAGCTTTCGCCCGCCTCCCAAGTCCTCAGACCATGTGACCTGCGAAGAGCACGAAGGTGAGAGGGTGAACATCTTTTGCCTCAGTTGCCAAAAGCCGACCTGCTCCCTCTGCAAGGTGTTCGGCGCCCACAAGGCCTGCCAGGTGGCACCGCTGCCAGAGGTGTACCAGCAGCAGAAGGTAGGGTGGGGCTCACACTGATGACATCACAGGTTCTAAACATTGGGATGTGTGTGGGTTATGTGTACAAGTGGCTGGCTTGTTTTGATTGACCTCTGTATTGATGGATTCTGTGTTTAATCTCCACAGTCGGAGCTGACTGATGGCATCAGCTCGCTGGTGTCAGTAAACAGCCGGGTCCAGGCTTCCATAAGTGAGCTAGAGGAGACCTGTAGAAACATTGAGGTGAGTCACCGTCCCAACACGTCTGTTTCACTTCCTGTGTCTTGCCTGGACAACTGTAACATCGCACAGAGTTTGAATGTCCCTCATTCCTCTGCCTTTCTTTTTTCTCCCCCAAACCCCTCATCCTCCACCCCTCCTCATCAGGAGAACTGCAAGACACAGAAGCGGGCCCTGTGCGACAAGTTCGACCGCATGTACGCCATCTTGGAGGAGAGGCGAAACATCATGACGCAGCGAATCAGCTACGAGCAGGAGGAGAAGATGGGGTGCACTCAGGAACTGCTGCGCTCCAATGGAGAGAACGTCGAAGCCAACACTAAACTGGTGGAGACGGCTCTAAGGACCATGGAGGAGCCTGAGATGGCTGCCTTCGTGCAGGTAAGACTGCTGCCTTCGTGCAGGTAAGATCCCTGATGGTAGAACGAGCAGCCCCATGAGTCTTGACTTACAACACTATTTCCTCTGTTTCCTTCCCAGAGTTCCAGAGCGCTGATTGAGAAGTGAGTATACTATGAAGCAAAAATGTTCCTCTTTAAACCCTTTGGATCCATCTTCTACCATCACTAATCATTCTCTTATTCTCTCTGACCTCCCCTGTCTCTATTCATCTTCTTATTTTCTGTTCGCCAAGGGTGCTAGAAGCGACCAAGTCCACTACGATTCAGACCCTGGAGCCAGGCTATGAAAACATGGACCACTACAAGGTGGACTTCAATGCAGAGGAAAGGACTCTCTACCAACTGGACTTTGAAGGTATTCCAGGCCCCATTAGAATGGATGTCAATGGTAGTGCAAACTCTATTCAAATCCAAATCACCTTTGTTGAAAAAGTAAATGTGCAGTTACCATACATTTTTGCTGGTGAAGGAAAGCTTTTGTGAAGTTATTATTGTGCATATAGTCGAGGTAGCATGCTGCCTCAGTCATCTTCTGCACTGATAGACTCTTAGACTTTCCTGTATATGAAAAAAATATGTTATACTGTATTCTCTTAATAGACAAAAATCCTTCACATGTCTGTTAACAGACAAAAGAGAATCTAACTGCTGTTCTCCACAGTTGAGGAGGAGGTTCCAGAGGAGCCAGAACCAGAACCAGAACTCGAACCAGAACCAGAGCCAGAACCAGAACTTGAACAAGTAATAGAACCCTTTCCAGTTCCAGAGCCTGTTTTGGAATCCGTATTGCTTCTAGAACCACCACCAGTGTGGGTCCCAGTGTCCAGCCTGGTTGTGAGTCCAGAGGAGACTGAGGTCAGACGGAAGTCTGAAGAATGGAGTCTGAAGGACCCTAGAGCTGATTATAAAGACGAGGAGGAGAAGATAGAGGAGGAAGAGGAGGAAGAGGAGAAGGTCAGGGGGCAGGCAGAAGGATGTGTTGCAGACCCTTATAAAGAAAACCTGTGTGAAGCTGATGGGATGAACATACAGCAGGTATGGATAGCATCCGAAGCAGAATGAATCCCCTTTCTTACTGTGAGTATTTGTTGTTTTTAAAAATGTACTTTTTCCCACTTATTATCACTGGTGAGTCAACGAGAGTCAAGCCACAGATTAATGAAGGTCTTGTTTCCAGGTCTGGTTTGAACCCGAAACTGAACATTTTCCCTCACTTCTGCCCTTGATTTAGCTTGTATTTTGTAGCTGTGCATGTTCCAGAGAAGCCTGATTAAATGCAGTAGGCAAGTATTTAAATTTTGAATAATATGAAGTGCATAAAGTGTTTGATCTAGGTGTGCTTGTCTCCCTCTATCAGACTGAGCCAGAGTGGGGGCAGCAGGGTCAGCCTGATTCAGGTGCCTGGGCAGCCCAGGGAACGGCGATGAGTGGGGCCAGAGAAGAGGAAACTAGGTTTTACCCCAGCTGGTACTCTCCCAACGGCTGGCACAGGCTTAGCCCCAGTCCAGCTGCCAAAACAAAGCCACTGGCAGTACCATATAACACCCCCCAACTAAATAAGGGACCCCAGCCCCAACCCCCATTTCAGCCCCAGCCCCTCTCCCTACCCCAGTACCAGCCCCTTCAACTTCAGCCTCAGCAGTTGTCTCTACCCCAGCAGCCCCCACCCATACCCACACCTCGCTGGTTGGAAGCTAGTTTCGCCACGTCTCCCCCTGTTGACCAGGCCAGTCTGTTAGCAGGAGAGCTGGGGTCTACATCCACAGGAGGTCACCAGGGGTGTGTGTCCCAGGCTGGGGTTGAGGGAGATAGCCCTGGACTAGGAGTGAGTGTCACCCAAGTTAGGGAGGGCAGCCCTGGGCTGGAGGAGAGTGCTGTCGGCAGGGTTGGCAGTGGGCCCTCCACCCCACAGCAGGTCAGTCTGATCCAGAAAGGTCGCCGTCACAGCCTCCATCACCATCCAAGCAGCCATTTCCTGCCCCGTGTGTCCCACGCTGCTGCTGATGTGTCCTCCACTTCCTCCTCCTCATGTCACCCTTGCGTCATGGCCGCCGCTGCCCCACCTCGCTCAGTCACCCTCGTCACCATGTGTCTCTGTGTCACTGCTCTCTCTGTCTGTCACAGGGAAGGGATCTTCTACGCCATGTCTGAAACTGTCATCTTCATCTATAGAAAACACTCTTTAGGTTTTGTTGTGTATGTTTGGTTAAGGGGTAGTGAAATATACATATGGACAAGTGCAGTATAATCAGGTACATCTATGGGGATGCAATAAACATGTTGGTAAAGTGAAAACTGCACATGTTATCCAGACCATAATATCTCCTATGAGCCAGCTCTTCCAGGCTAGGTGACCAGTGAGAAGGACTGTCCCTATCAGCTCTTATCGTCTGTTGCCCGGACTACCGGTGATCACACGAGTGATTCTTCCATCCGTGTCCCCCGGTCCACTCTTGCCATTCTGAGGCTTGTTTTCCCGTCCCCCCCCCATCTCTCCCCAGGCGGTCACCCTCTTCTTCTACCTGGTGGTGCTCCTGGTCATCCTGCAGAGGGTCTGGGCTTGTATCGGCTGCTTCATATGTATATAACAGAGCAGGCCGCTCTCCCTGAGGGCCACACTCAGGAACCATCAGGTGTGTCCATAGAGAGATGTTTGCTGTCATTCTGCAGGGATTGTATTTTGTGATCCTGCTGCAGTGGTTGAATAATTCAGTAGACATCTCTGTGGATGTGTCTGGAGAATTACAATGGGCAGACCTGGGTCAAATAATCCTTTCAGTGGTGAATGTAGCCTGACAGGAATGTTTTATATGAGTCTGGAAAGCTTTTCTAGGTAAGCTCCATAAAGAGGTTAATGATATTTGAAAGGGTCTAATCTAATGTTTGAGCCCAGGTCTGAATGTGGCTCAGTGACGTTGGGGATAGGTGAAGGTTGTGTGTTAGATTAACACTGCATTTGCTCTTTCTATGTGCACCATTGATCTTTACTCACTCTCATGCTAACTCATTTCTATTGGTATGTGTCTGAGATTCTGCTTGTGGGTAGACTGGCTTTTTTAGTCAGAATTTTAGTTGTTGGCTGCCCAGTTTGGAGAGAGAGAGAGAGATGGAGAGTGAGAGAGAAAAATATTGAGAGAGCAAGAGAGTTAGAGACAATGTAAGATCTTAAAGGTTGGAGGATGCAAACTTAAGGTCATCCTCATTTGGTTATCAATCTCTGTCTCCTCTTCTCCCCTCCTCTAGAGTCAGCCCCTCTCAGTGGCACCCCAGGAGGACGGGAGAGGGGCGGAGCAGAACACACACACAAACTTCTTTACCCCAGACTCTACTGCCCCCTGGTGGATGGATGTATAAGGTCAGGGAGTCAGGCAGGCAGGCAGGCAGGCAGGTGTGTAGGTGTCAAAAATTGTGTAAAGGTCACTTATCATCCTCTCCTCAGCTATTTCCTTAAATCAATAACATTTGCTGTGTATTGGATGTTTATTTTGGATTCATTTGGTTATTGGGAGTGAGTTTTTACATTTAGTATACGTTCAGAACGGCAAGAAGATACATGATGACTGCATATGCGATTTAATATACTTTAGCGGAGTGGCCTAAGCAAGATCATGCATGGTCCTATATGTGGCAGCCTGGCGTTCAACCCTTAGCATCTCCCAGCCTTCTATGATAACAGTTTGGGCAACTTTTTATAACAGCTTCAAATGCAGTTTGTCTGCAGTTGAGGGTTTAGGCTACACTTGTATCCTCTTCAACACTTCATTAACAGTTAACTAATAGTTCAGTTAGACGCACTTTTTACAATCATTGGGCAGTTTTAGCTTTTGCAACTGCTGATGCGTCACAATTTTCTCTGAATGAA
Source organism: Osmerus mordax (assembly GCF_038355195.1). NCBI lineage: Eukaryota > Metazoa > Chordata > Actinopteri > Osmeriformes > Osmeridae > Osmerus > Osmerus mordax. Next base: position 17,536,189 of record NC_090056.1, on the reverse strand, counting down.
AATGGCTTGTGAGCATGACTGCTTTTGTGTGCTTTATGACTCATTCGTCCCTGTACGTGCATCTCTCGCTAAGCTTTCTATTCAGATCAGTTCAATACATGCTGTAGATTTAGTGGCTCATGTGCCCATCTCTTGCCCACTCCAGATTGGATCTGGGTTGGGGAATAACAGTCCCACAGGCCCCTCCCCCGCGACCCCCGCTGGTGGGATACAGACCCCCGTTCGCCTCAGCGAGACCCCGCCTCGTCTCAGTTTCTCCTTCTCCTGGCTCAATGCCCTCTCCAAGAAGAAGAAGTAAGCGGAGGCCCCACAGCCCAGTTGGAGGTCAAACTCGCCTCCAGGTTTTAAGGGAAATAAGCAGACCTGAGTCTGTCCGTACCGTACACATCCAGTCTCAATCCCCTTCACACGAATTTGAATCGAAAGAATTCGCACGTCTTAATTGCTATAGTTGTATTTTTAATGGTAGAGGTTTGTGAAAGAGTTGAGTTTGATTGCATATGTCTCAAGGACTTTGTCTTTTTTATTTTATGAATTTGATTGTAATGTTATCTACAGGCCTATTTTACTGAAGAGAATGTAGCTTACTGTAAAAACAGAATATTGTATGTTTGGTGAAGGACTTGGACATATTATTGCATGAACGTTTCTGCACTTTATTAAAATTGAATAAAACACGTGAAGTACTGTTTAGTCTGAAGTAGATTATTATGGGGGTGTTAATGTAGGTTTATGTTTTTTTTTACGTGTTTAATTGTTGGAGCATTGGGGGTGCTCAGTGACAACGTCATCCGTACACGCCGGAAAAGTGGAAGGCTGGAAGTTCATCTCGCTGAGCTGGCTGTTTTGGTGGAAGTGAGTGTCTGGATCGACGAGGTTGGTAGTGCAATCCTTTCACACGACAGGAGTTTTAGTTCACGGCGGGATTGATTGCGATAACTGGTGCTACGTCACCTAGCAAGTTAGCCATCCATCTTTTCCTATTACTGAACAACATCGCTTTTTAGCGAGAGAGACCGAACTGCTTCTTCGACGCCATGGACACCGCCAATCAAGGTAACTAGCTTGGCACGTCGTTGATTGTTGTGACCCAGCTGGTAAATGTTTTGTTTACATTATGTTTACAATATTAACCATTGAACAAATAGCACATTGTTAGTGAATGTCAAACTCGTTTTATTGTGTGGTCATCGTTAGCTAGCTCGTCAAGTACTTACAGGTTCGTTTCTAATGACTCGCTTGTGGGCCAACTGTACAGAACTAAGACGAGGCCCCGACGGAACAGCCTTTCGCCAATGTCAGGTGCACAAGTCAAGAAGAGAAAGAAGGACATGACTGGGCGAGCTTTAGCGTATAGTTTAGCGCATAGTTGACCATCAACTGTCAGATTCGCCCGTTGTGCTAGAGCTAATTGTTTTTATCTTGAGACGGTACTCTACTGTTTGACTGTATACAGAAGAATCAGTTTCACCACATGAACGAATAACATTGTCAACGTAGGCTTGTAAACAAACAGCAAGTCTACTGTACAGTACATATGAAATGGTCAAACGCTAGAGCTAGCTACTGTCCAACGTTAGCGCAGTTAGCAACAGCTAACCATCTATTATTAGCTACTCTGGTAGGTAGTTAGCTAAGCTAGGTATCATTTTTAGCTAGCTCGAACATCATTATCAAAGAATGCAGCTCAGCTGGTTGGTGGTGGTGGTAGTAAGCGAGCTTGCTCGATCAGAATTATGCCACAAATGGCTGTCGACTCGTGGAACACACCCTATTTGCCAATAAAGGAGAGTAGCTAAATGTGTGGGTCACGTATGCTGCTAGGAAGTAAAACTGTTCTAATTGTGTTTTTCTACCCAACTGTTAGAGCTAATCAGCTGGCTAAATAAATGTATAATGATCAGTGAGACGAACTAGCTGAATGACGCGCGAGAGCTGTTATTTCCAATGGCGTCATGTTTTGCAGCCATGTTTACTAGTTTAATCTGTCTGTAACACATTTATCAAGAACTGAGGAAATACATCTTGGTTTCTGGTGGTTATGTGGGACGGGTGCCACTTTTCGTTAAGTTTATTCCACGTTGTCCCTGACGATCGGAAAAGATTTGTGTCCCTCGGATAGGCCCTCATAAGTGGGATAATTTAACCTTCAGTTATGTTGTCGGGTGCCTGTCCTTTCAGAAACAAACCACTCCTCGTTCTTTGCTTCTTTGCCAAATTTAAACCACAATGTTTTTAAGTCACATTATGCACCGCAACCGGTCAGTCAGCCGTCGACAGATGTGGGTGTGATATTAGCAAGGCAAATGGACTGTGTCAGTGTCACTGATTGTCCTATTCTAGTAAGCCCATCCACAGGGTGCTGCACAGAAAACAATGGGCTATTTAAGCACTTTACAGATTCACTGTTAGGCAGTGTACAGTAGGAGCAGTTGGCTATTGGTAATGGTAAGGCCTGCAGCACACAAACGCATATAAACACTATATATACACATTAGCGTTTGAGCTTGGCTCACCCTATGACAGTAAGTGAGAGCTCTAACGACCACTAGAAAGCTTTCTGCCTCCATGGTGTGCGTCTTGGGTTACTGTCTGAGTGGCTGTAATTGCGCTGCTCTCCCTGGCCGGAAACCTTCTGGCAGCATCCTTTCCTTGTCATCAGGAGAGGTGTGTGTGTGTGTGTGTGGGAGGTAAGTGGTGGAAGATGGTCGAGGATGGCCGCCTCTACAGAAGAAGGCATTTAGCAGCCACAGCAACCAAAAGAAAGTGGCTGAGTAACTGCTCCATCATAAATATACCATCCACCCACCCACCCACCTCCTCCTGTCTTTCTCTGCCTAGATATCAACCTGAACTCCCCCAACAAGGGCCTGGGAGGGAATGAGGCCCTGGCCGACATGTCTGCGGAGGGGGCGGTGGGGAACGCGGCCCACGTCCTCCCCCCTGGCCTCTCAGAGGAGGAGGCTGAGGAACTCCGTACTGAGCTCGTGAAGGTATCGTACCACGCAACAGACGCTTACCAGACCCAGTAGGTTAGTTCCAGGTCTGTGAGGGTTCTCTCAGACAGTAATGCCTTCATACAGGCCTCCGTGATGATAAGAGGCTGAGGGGGGGGGGGAGGTCTCGGTACGTTACACAGTAATGTCATGTGCCAATGTCAGCGTTTTTTCATCTATAGAAGCAACCGATTGGCTTCAGTGGTAATCTAACCCATCAGTCAAGCATTCCATATCAGTGTCTGCACATGACTCACCCTCTGAACCACCCTTGGTCCAGAGTGGAAGCTAGTTCACTCTCAGAGACCCTGAACCCAGACCCCCCCCTGGTCTTCCCCCCCCCCCCCCCCCCGCTGTGTCTCCAGGTGGAGGAGGAGATCAACACCCTGCGGCAGGTGCTGTTGGCCAAGGAGAAGCACGCCACCGAGCTGAAGAGAAAGCTGGGCCTGAGCCCTCTCAACGAGCTCAAGCAGAACATCACCAAGGGCTGGCAGGATGTCCAGACCTCCAACGCGTACGTCCACTTCCTGTCCACTCTGCCTAGCTGCGCTACCCTTCTGCCCTGGACACGTGTACACCTTTAGACTTTAATATGTGCCGGTGTAAGAGAGAGTCCAGACAGTTTAAGTAAGGCTAGTCTATATTAAGGTTATACCAACCCAATTCTTTTGAATTGAGGATGAATGTGGGTCCTTTTTCTGTTCTGATTCATATGATCTGACCTATAAAGTGTAGATGTGTTCACTTCTCTCAAGCAGACCTAGTCCAGAAACAAGCCTTGGTACATAGGCTCTGATGAAAGGCTTGTTTACACATAAGCGTAGAAGTAGGAAGATAGATAAGGGCTTGTTGCTAGACACGGTGCACCTTGGTTCACAGGGTAGTGTCTGTTCTGGATTGTTGTCCAGGGATCCATGACCAGAATCAGACGCAAGCCTTCCACGATGGTGGAGTGGAATAGAACAAAATGGACGGTGTACTAGACGTTGTGTGGATAGAAGTGACTATTTCCCCTGGGGGGGAACCTGAGGTGCAGTGGTGAGGTGGCTGAGTGCTTGTAGCTGACCCCAGTCTCTGTTTCCAGCTATGTGAAAACCACTGAGAAACTGGGCCAGTGGAACGAGAAGCTTTCTGGCTCTCAGTTGTGAGTCGACTGTGTTTGCTCGCACAATCTTACTATGCAACGTGTGCAGTGTTATTTCTCTCTCTCTTCTCTACCTTTCTCTCTCTCTCTCCCCATCTCCCACAGTGTTTCTCTCCATCTTTCTCTCTCTCTCCGTCTCTCACGTCCTCTCCAAGCCCGAACCCGGGCCAGAATTCTCTCACTGCACTGTGACCTGCCTGCTGAATCCGACTCATCAGGAATGTTTGCGTTCATAGCCTGTCTCACCCGTCTCCGTGGCTCCTGTTCTGTGCTGTTTGATCAGCAACATTGACACAGGCCTCTCCTCCACCCGCTCAGACAGCAGGAGGTGTGGGGCAGCCCTGGGCCGGAGCAGCCAGAGCTGGTCGTGTCTGCGTGGCTCAGTGGGACTGTTTGAGGCTGTAACGGGGGGGATAAGGGATGAGAAGGAGCACATGGCCCTGAAGCTTTCACATTACCTCGCCATTTTATTCATTGACATTTTCGATCCATTTAGCATTCGGTTTGTTTTGCTTGTCTTTGTCCCTCTCTATCCTTGTCTCTCTCTGCTCCTTCAACACGGCAGCCTGGCTTCCCTCACATGACCGTGTCCCTGCTTCAGAACAGCAGCTGTGTAGACCGCTTTGACTGTTTCCTCTTCTGAGTGAGCGGACCTACCCTCCCTGCCAACGTGACATGCTGGTTTCCACTTCCTCTATCGGAGAAGGACTGTCATTTCCACTTTTGTGGAATTTAGGTTATAATAGTGACCCTACGTTTTGAGTTTTCTGTGGAGAAAACTGGCCTCTGTAATATCCTTATAATATCCTTAATAGTCTTTTCAAGAGATCTCTTACGGTTGGGTGACCAGTTCCACTTTGGTTTAGGACTCACACAATATGATGATTTGATTCGGGAACAGCTATGGGGATGAAAGCACAGAAGGGGATTCAGGCGCTGTTACAAGCATGCTGAGATTGGGTGGCCAACATGACAGGGAAGCTTCCTGGTTGCTTTCATGGGGCTAAAAGTGTCGGCCAGAGTCATGTGAAACGAGGCGTGTCTCAGCAAGTAAGCTGAGACACGCACATACACACACACACACACCTGCAACCAGACAAACAGCCCAGACCCGGCCGTCTGATAATAGGAGCAGGAGAGTGGAATGTGAGAAAGACAAGCCGATAAATAGGAGAAGAGAAAAGAATGGGAGTGATCTGGCACAACAAAAAAGGTTGTTTCCTGGTCACATGACTAGTCCTGCTTCCAGTGGAGCTGATGTAAAGAGCGAGAGGGAGAGTGCAGGCAGCCTTCTGCCCCAGAGCAGAGCAGAGTTACAGTGTGCCTGAGAACAGAGCAGATAGTATGGCAGAACCTGTATACTCATCTGTAAGACAGACTGCAGCCATGTTCTCTACTTATCTTCTTTCATCCCAGTCAGCAGTAAGCTCCGCCTCCTCTGCTTGTAGCATCGGTAGCTAGCCTTGAACCTGCAGCTGAATATGTGCCATGTGTTCATTCCAGGAAGCTCTGTGTATCCTGCTGGATCCTGTCAACACTAGTCTGTGTGTGTGTGTGTGTGTGGGCATGTGGCAGTGCATTGTGTGCTTAGCTTTAATGACTAATCAAATAGGCCGTCCCGGTTAGCCGCTACGCTAACCGTATCGAAAAGTGCTCGTTTTCGGAGATTCATCTACATCTCAAGGACTCACTCACCCCTCATTCACCACGCTTGGGACCGCAGTGGTGCTCATATCCTGCCCTCTGACCCCTCCTAAACCCTAATAAGTCCAGCTCCAGTCAGGGAGCCAGTCTCTCTCTACCTGCCAGATGGAGAGAGACTGGGGCGAGGCCGTGTTGTCTTTTGCATGCGTGAGGACGTGAGGTGACACAGCAGGCTGGTGGATCCGCCTGATCTGCCAAGCTTGTCCCGGGGGCCGCTAACACGAGCGCTGCGGTCAGTCTGCTTGACGACAAGTCTGTAGGTTAGCTGTGCCATGCTGGATATATATATATTTAAACCTGGCCTGTGTGTGATTTTAAAGTGTTAAGTCTAACCTGCTTTCTTCTCCTCCCCCCCTTCCCCCAACTGTACAGTGAGAGGCTTGTCATGTTGTTGTTGTTGTCACACTGTGTGTCCGTAGATATCTGTCTGCCTCCGCCACCCTGGATGACATAGCCCGCTCTGAAGCGTGAGTCGACACATTCATACGTACACTCATGCCTGCTTCTTGGTTGACATAGTTGATTTAGATGTGTGTGTGTGGGGGGGAGGGTGGTGCGCTGGGGTCTCTTGTAGTGTGTGACTGCTTCTAGCTGTTGTGTGGTGCTGGTGAGGGGGGAGACTGGGGGCTGGTGTGGGGGTGTGAGGGGGGAGACTGGGGACTGGTGTGGGGGTGTGAGGGGGGGGCTGGTGTGGGGGTGTGAGGGGGGAGACTGGGGGCTGGTGTGGGGGGGGGGCTGGTGTGGGGGTGTGATGGGGGGGGTGTGGGGGGGAGACTGAGGGCTGGTGTGTGGGGGGAGACTGGGGGCTGGTGTGTGGGGGGAGACTGGGGGCTGGTGTGTGGGGGGAGACTGGGGGCTGGTGTGTGGGGGGAGACTGGGGGCTGGTGTGGGGGGAGACTGAGGGCTGCTAGGGTGGTGAGGAGGGGGTGTGTGGGACATTGTGGACTTAGTGAGATGTCCTGAATATGCTCAGGTGTTTTCCTCTCAACTATGAACTCTGCTCTCCAGGCCGGTGTCATATCTGTTTATTGATGAACTACCTCCCTACGCAGTCAGTCTCCTTCTCCATGATCAGTTATCGATAGTCTGTCTGATCAGAGGTCCGTGCTGTGGTGTAGAGTCCAGGGCTCTGGGCTGACAGGTGCTGTGAATGGAGAGGATGATGTCATAGCAGGCTGCTGGATGTGTTCACCGATCTGCCAAACAACTGTTTACCGTTGTTTTATTTATTTTTTATACACGCTTTTCCCAATGGAACATTACTGTTCAAGGCCACTCGTGTTGATATGTGGTAATGTTATAGTTCATGGGACAGTTACTAGTCTAGTCTGATCTCTAGCAAGTTTGCACCAGGTCTTGCCTAACAGCATATCACCATATCCGTCTCTTAAGCAAACAATGACTTAAAATTCCTTCACCACACCCTGCATATCTTGCAACTGCATTAACTTGCTTAGTGGAGCTACAGGCCACGCACCATCACTACCCTTGCCCCTAGTGGTCAAGCAGGGCCTGCACATTACGACACATCATGTCATAGAGGACACGTATTGGCAGTGTGATGTGGAGGGTTTATGTTTATTCTCCTATCCTGGTTCACGTAAGCTGCTGGGACCTGGCCTATTTACTACAGACAGTGATCCTGTGGTTACTGCAGGCCTTAGTGTGTGTGTGTGACTGTGTGTGTGTTAGCTCCTGTGTGTTAGCTCCTGTGTGTTAGCCTGCCGTTCTCTGCAGATATCCTCCAGCTCCAGAATCAGCTCTTAGCCCCCCCAGCTCCCTCACACTGATAACCTGAATGACCTGGTTGATCTAGTCTCACACAGCAGCCAGATGAGCTGGAAGACATGTCTGCTATATTGACATGACTCTACTGAGTCCCCTCTGATCAAATCTGGGGGCTAGAGGTGGAGAGCTATAGGACCAGGGTGTGGCAGATATGATCTCCAGAGCTGGAGAGGTGATTCTGGACAGGGTCACCATGTCTTCCCGACCTCTGTAGTTGACCTTTGAACCTTGAGGGCGACTCTACTAACCCTTTAGTGGTTTAATGCTGCTTGCTTGTCATTGTCGAGGAAGCTACTCATCCAGCTGGGGGTCGTTTCACACCCTTATCACTATGTCCTCATCGCTCTCTTTTTGTCCTCCACCCCTCCGCCCCTCCCCCACTCTCCAGGTATAAGAAGACTCAGGAAACTCTGTCCCAGGCGGGCCAGAAGACCACTGCAGCCCTGTCCACGGTGGGCACAGCCATCAGCAGGAGGCTGGGAGACATGAGGTAAACCTATCCTGGAGGATCCTCCCTGGTCCTTCTCCTGGAGCTCTGACCCCTCCTCGCTAACTCCCTCCTCGCTAACTCCATCCTCGCTAACTCCCTCCTCGCTAACTCCCTCCTGGCTAACTCCCTCCTCGCTAACTCCCTCCTCCCTAACTCCCTCCTCGCTAACTCCCTCCTCGCTAACTCCCTCCTCGCTAACTCCCTCCTGACTAACTCCCTCCTGGCTAACTCCCTCCTCGCTAACTCCCTCCTGACTAACTCCCTCCTGGTTAACTCCCTCCTCGCCAACTCCCTCCTGACGAACTCCCTCCTCGCTAACTCCCTCCTGGCTAACTCCCTCCTGGCTAACTCCCTCCTGGCTAACTCCCTCCTGGCTGACTCCCTCCTCGCTAACTCCCTCCTCGCTGACTCCCTCCTCGCTGACTCCCTCCTCGCTGACTCCCTCCTGGTTGACTCCCTCCTCGCTAACTCCCTCCTCGCTAACTCCCTCCTCGCTAACTCCCTCATGTTCTGTCAGTCATACCAGCCTTAACATGAGTTTGGCCTCGCGTCCACTTCAGAAGTGTGTGTGTTATTTATGTTGCCATCCCCTTGTTTGCATCCTGGTATGCTTTATTGTTCCTGGCCTTTCAGCAGCCTGCATGCTCTCCCTCTGTGTGTGTGTGTGTGTGTGTGGCCAGGACCTTCAGGCCAACCCATGCATGCCCTCCTTGAAGCATCAGGACCTGGCCCCTGTCACTACCCACTCTGTCAGATTCTGCTCGTTTCTTGCCTGCTAGTTTACCTGTTTTGTTTCATATTTTTTTTATCGCTGCGCAGAGCCCTGCCTTTCTCTAACTCCTTTGGGTAAGCGACTAAAACACCTGTATGTCTAAAGTCAACCCTCCTTGTCTGTTTATTCTCTAAAATAAGTTTTTTTATTGAGTTGAAAACAAACGCTGCCCATTCTAGCCCAATGCTTATTTTCTGTGTGAATTTTTTGCTTGGAACGACTTTTGGGAATGAGACCAATTTCAGAGAGATTGTATGCTCCTTAATTGACCACCAGAGGGCAGTACTGTCTTTTCCTGTGTGTTTGTGTTTCTGCTGTAATGACGTATCTGCACCAGCAGAGGGCCTCACTGCTTTACCTGAGTGTGTGTGTGTGTGTGTTGGTTTCACTGCGCTTGCCTATCTAACACTGACACCTCTCTGTCTTCCTTTAATGCTTACAAAGTAGCAACTACTCCATTCGCCATTCGATAAGTATGCCAGCTATGAGGTAAAGTAACACTGAGTGGATCAGCTTTCTCTCAATATTTTCTTCAAATGTTACATTTACATTTAGTCATTTAGCAGACGCTCTTATCCAGAGCGACTTACAGTAAGTACAGGGACATTCTCCCCGAGGCAAGTAGGGTGAAGTGCCTTGCCCAAGGACACAAAGTGTTGCCTAGATGAGTCCGCTCGCATATCTTCCTGTGAAGGATACACTAGTATCTACCCGAGACCTTCCATTGACTGTATAAAAAAAAAAAAAAAAAAAGACAAGCTAGGCTTACTCAGTCTTTGAGTAAGCTGCATACTGACTGGAAACAGTAGATGCTTTGTCAGGTTGGAGGGTGGGGGTGGGTCCTGCGTGCATGTGGGATATTCCACAGGTTCCTCCATGGTCGGGTTGGAGATTGAGTGTCTAAGCCCAGAGCTGTCAAGATGATCGTGGGCTTGTTCCTGTGTCTATACCTCATCCTGACTTCCCTCTGCCCAGAAACACTTCAGGATGTCTAAAGTGTCTAAATTATGAAATAGAATGACTAATAGAATGACTAAAAGATTAGTCAGCCTCATTTCATTATTACATAGAACTACTATTGTACTGGGAGTTCCAGTGAATGTGTGTGTTATCTTTGTACCTTAGACTTTGTACCTTTTATTATAGTTAGACTTGTTTAACCCTTGTGTTATCTTCGGGTCATTCTGACCCAACGTCGTATTGTGACAAATTTACCTCATACAAAAACAAATTGAAGCATTTTCTTTTAACTGTCGGGCTGTCTCAGACCCCCCACATTGGAATGGTTAAAAGAAAATTATTTTTATTTGTTTTTGTATTGGGTAAAATTGGGTAAACACAACTATGGTTCGTTATGAACCTTTGGGTCATGTGACCCGAAGGCAGCACGAGGGTTAAACTGACATTTAAGACTTAAATGATTTAAGATGTATTCCTATATGTACAATGTATGCACCTTCCTGCCAAAGTAATTTCCTTGTCTGTGCATACTTTTATGGCGATTTATAACCTTTTCTGATTCTGATCTGACGCTCCTAGCGTGTTATACGCTCCGCTCCTAGCGTGTTATACGCTCCTAGCGTGTTATACGCTCCTAGACGCTCCTAGCGTGTTATACGCTCCTAGCGTGTTATACGCTCCTAGCGTGTTATACGCTCCTAGACGCTCCTAGCGTGTTATACGCTCCTAGACGCTCCTAGCGTGTTATACGCTCCTAGCGTGTTATACGCTCCTAGCGTGTTATACGCTCCTAGCGTGTTATACGCTCCTAGCGTCTGAGTGGTGTCTCTGGGCAGAGCTGATGGGGAGATTGACGTTGTCATTAGTGTGAAGGCTTTAAGATTTACGATTTCCAGTGTTTTCAGTTACTAGTGGAAAACAATTCTACATAATGTAGTTATGTCATATTGTATTATTTGTGATTATCTAACATGGGTTATCTGATTGAACAGAAACTCGCAGACCTTCAAATCCTTCGAGGACAGAGTTGGAAACCTGAAGGTGAGAGGTTGTTGCCACGGGGACCTGTGGTGTGCCGGCATGGCTCCTCACAGCTAGTGGAATGTTCCCAGGAGAACATACTTTTAGTCTTACTACAAAGTTCCTGCCTATCTTTAAATACCATTAGTGTCTTCAACTTGATTAGTTTGAAACCTTGAAAGGCCTTGACGTTGGTGACTGAGAGGATGTGAGTTGTGTTGTCATTGGAGGCACACATTGTGACTTACGGCAACAAGAGGGTTTTGAGAGCTTTTATGGAAGAGGTTTAGATGTAAACACCTAGAAACTTTTTATAGAGGTGTGTGTAAGCACTCTTATATGCACCTCACTAACCCATGCTCTGTTCTGCCTATTACCTTCCTTCCCCTCTCTCTTTCTTTCTTTTCCTTCCATCCCTCTTGCTCCTCTTCTCTTCTTTCCCTCCTCTCGCTCTCCTCCTCCCTGTGGTGCTGAACGTGTGTCCAGTACAAGGTGGTCGGGGCCAGAGGGAACGGAGATGTCGCCAACTCTCCAACCGAGGCCAACCCCGTTCAGGACAACGCCCCCTTCTGAAGCCCCGCCCCCCTCCACGCCACGCATCCCTGGGACTGACTGTGTCTTCGCCTCATCACCAAGTGACCCCTGACCCCTTCACCCCTGACATCGCCACACTCCGCTCCCCCCCCCCCATCTCCTCTCAGCTAGTTCTCTCCCCTCCAGGCATAAACACCCCCCCCCCCTTCACACCAGTGGAGATCTCACAGGACTAGATGGGTCTAAGCAGAGGTGGTAGTTTCTCTGATGAGGAAGGTGCATGTGTGTTGTCTCCCGGTCCTGTCACATCTACTCTGACTCCTCCCTCCTGCCCTCAGCCTTCTGCTGTGCGAGCACGGACAGTTCATCTCAACTGTACAAAAACACCACCGCAGCAACGACACCTGAGGTCACTTTCTCCATACCACAGGTTGTAAAAAAACAAACAAATAAAAAATAGTTTAAACCTTAAAAACCATTTTGTATTATAAACTATTTTACACGGCTTTGCATAATGTTTTTACATAACTTTTATCTATACGTATAAATATATATGAATAAATATATTGTAAACGATTTTGCCAGCTGGCATTCATCGGTAGGTAAGGGGACTGGAAAACAAAACAAAAAGCAAAACAACTTTAAAATGGGAGAGAAAAGAAAGAAAACACTATTGATCCTTGTTTCTACCTTCAGCATAGTCTTCAGTTTGTTTATTGTCGTTTATTTTTTATGTTTTACACAGAATACAATGTGAAGCAATGCTTTGCTCTGGTGAATGTGGAACTCTTATCGGCCTTACTATTCCTCTACTTTAATTTTTTGTTTCCTTCTGGTAGTAGATAACATGTTAGACTTGTTTTGTTTCAGTCTCTGAAGTTGAACTGGGGAGAAATTATTGGGTGTGAGGAAGGAGGTGGTTACTGTTCTGTTTAGGGTAAACACTTACTTTTCTGGTGCCACATCTGAAGTGAATAATTGTCAAATACAAACATTCTACTGCAGTTAGAAAGATTTGTTCCCATGCCTCCAATCCTTAACACACCCAACACAAAACACTCAGCCCACCTTATTTGTATTACATCTACTGCAACACACACACACAGTCAATACCGTTAGTACCCTGTACACTTCCTCTTTTTACCTTTTGCACTTATCCAGCCTACACACTAGTAATGACTGACTAGCAGAAACAGCCACCCGGCCACAAAAGTAAAATGACATAGGAAAAGGATCTGCGATGAGTCAGGTAGCACCGCCACTTTGTCACTTTGGATATGAAGTTGTGTACAGTTGCCCTGCTTGGTGTCCGGCCCTGGGAGTGGGGTGATTGTTTTTGCCTTTTGTGGGTCTTTTACTTTTAAAATCATCAATGTGTTTGTGTTGACCGTTATGGTGAAAGACTGGTGATGTATCGATTTGTTTTCCCTTTTTCTTCGGGTGCAGTTCAAAGTTTATTTGTATTTAATTGCCATAGGTGAAATATTGCCAATATTTGATACCTGTTACAATGCCTCTCTTCCTGTCCTGCCTCCTTGATGAAATCCCTGACTTGTGCCATGGCAAGATGAAAAGACAGATGTCAGTTTTTGCTTTTGTAGAGCTTACGATATGCTTTGGGGAGGAGGAAATGCATAATATTGGGACGCCATGAATGGAATTTCTGAAACACGATATAAGGGCATGGTTTTATGTGCCAGCAAGCCTATTCATAAAAGTTGACTGATTACACCATATAGCTTTATTAGGTTGTAAGCCTAGTAGTCGTAGTAGTAGTCGTAGTACTAGTAGTGTATATAAAGGGAGCAGACAGGAGTTATTGGCAGACAAATTAAAATGTTTTAGTTTGTTGTATATGTTTGGGTATCAATAAAGCATTCCTTTAAACAAAGTGTTGTGTGGTTTTCATTGGAAATGGGTGCAATATTATGATTTTTTTCTATTAGATTTTTCTGTCACTTTGTAGCCTACATATAATTTTAGTTTTTAATAAGTTTAATGTTTTCGAAGAGGTTTGCAGGGTTCCTGCGGGGTCTAAATTCTGGGGTAAAATTCAGAACTTTAAATTTAAGGCCTTAAAACGTGGGGGGGTCCCTGTGTCCCTAATTAAGACTTGGACGCTCCCGAAAAGGTAAAAACAACAGGTTGGGGGGTTCGATACATTTATATATCGTTCTAATTCGTAAATATTACTTTACGCCCTGGAGAAGCTGAACCCCCAGATTATCATTGTATAATTCGCATTATCTCTGTTTCAAACTAAACTAAAGATAATATTACTGAAATTAACAAGCGTTTGGTGGAGGAGAGCGATTATATTTATGAAACTACTTAAAGGTGAAGACCAACATCTCACATGACCACAATGTAACATAAGTTAAAATAAACAATTTAAAATGTTGACCTCAGGCTGTTGCAGTACTGCACCAGCATGTCTGAAAGAGCATGCACACTAAACCAGTGAGTTAACAGGGGAGCCCTGCTTTGTTCTGGTTTTCTGACACCCCAATTTTGGGTTTGCTATGGAGAAACTGTAAAAACAAGTTCCCTGACCGGGAATCGAACCCGGGCCGCGGCGGTGAGAGCGCCGAATCCTAACCACTAGACCACCAGGGAGACACGAGAACAACATCACATGTGTCACTATCTTACTTCATCTTATATCGTTTTATGAAATCTATATATTTACATACACTATATTTTACTTTTTATACACATAGGCTTACTGTTCCCATTACCCTGACCGTCACAAAATATCAGTGCTTGGTGTTTTCTTTTTTTGTAACCGCTTGTCTCCGGTCGTAACCAGTTTAGATTAGACCCGCCTTGTCTCGCTGGAGAGGTTGTTGACGTCACCTTTGCCTATAAGTACCATGATAACACGTTGACTCCAGCAAGAAATACTGCAGCAATATCAGAAGGACGTGGAGGGTTTTATTTACCCAAACCTTATTTTCAAATGGGCCCCGTCGCCTAGCGTTAACTCCCCAAACCTGGCCGACTGAGTAAACTGGGTGCTACGGAACATCAGCACATCTGTCTGAACAACAAGAAAGTAAGTTTGCGAAAAGGGCTACTGTTTTTGCTATTGAACTGCTGTCTTTGCGGGGGATTGCCAACTAACATTAGCCTAGCTTGCTAAGGACTAGGGCAGATGCATTACAGTCAGTTGCTCGTAATAATAACACAGAAAATGGCAGACATTCGAAGGTTGTTTTGTTCGATTTTAGGCTTTGCTAACAGTAATGACCACTATACGTTTGGAAGTCCTGAATTCATATCAAATGTATCTTTCATCATGTCACGAAGAACAATACTAGCAAAATTTATTTTAGTTTTTGTTTATCCTTTTGGTGCATTTCGAATGGCTATACTGTAGGTAATGGCTAACCTTGACCATTACTGTAGGGTAGACATTCTTATTGCAGATTTTTTTTTTTCCTACACTGTTTTAATTTGGTAGCCATTTTATGCCACTTTATACAGCTTTAATGATTCAGCATCTCTTACTTGACAGCTTTTCATCACTTTTTTTTCTTCCATTTTCGCACGTTTGTCCAGGGTTTCCATCAAAACAGGTTTAACAACAATCAGAAAGATGGCAGCAATCCCAGCAGGTGGCTCACTCGTTGCTACGACCGATTACTACCGAAGTAAGCAGAATGTCTTGATCTTAAAGCCGCAAAGTGTTAACCCCATTCTTTGTCATGTTAATTGTCTGCTGTGTGTAGGGTATTGGCCTGTTATCATAATAATTATATTTTCCAGTATTAACTGTCTCTTTCTCTCAGGGCGCCTAGGCTCTACATCTAGTAGCAGCTCATGCGGCAGTTCGGAGTACAGTGGGGAAGTCATTCCACACCACCCAGGTGAGCGAAGCTGGCATTTGAAACAAGTACACGTTCGTCTTGATCGGCCGTGGTTGTGTATATAGTCAAATTATGTAAATAAGGTTCCACTCCTGAAATGTTACTTTGTCAGTCTTGTAGTACAGCGTTATGCCTAAGGCTTGTCAGAGGTTAGGGGTGAGGCAGGATATGAGTAATTGGGGTTTACATAACACCATGCGGTTCACCAGAGATCCTCTACTTCAATCAAATTTCTTTTTAATATGAAGACCATGGTTTTTAACTGTCACTGGACTGTGGTGGCTGTGATATATGCTAAATCATTTGATCGTTGTGTTTTCAGGTCTTCCCAAGCAGGACTCTGGCCATTGGTGGTCCAGTTTCTTCTTCGGCAAGCAGAACCAGCCAGGGATGACCACGTTGGCTGAAGAAGCCAATATGAAGTAAGTAGACACACACTGGAATACCGGATACTTTTCCCAAAACCGAATTCTCTCGTAATAATAATTTGGTACTTATTGACCGAAAGAGAACCATGCTTACTAACCTACACCCCTTCCTCTAGCAGGGTGGGCGTCGTCACCAACGGCCAGGTGACCTGCGTTGCCAGGGAGATGGTGATGCGTCAGGCGAGTGAGTCCAGCGAGGTGGGGAGTCCTCCCCCCTCTTCCTGAGCTCAGGAGGCGGGGCCAACGCTAGGGGACGAAGGCCCCTGTGTGTGTTTTTTTGTTTTTTTATAAATTGGTTTGTTTTATAGAACAGGCTGTACAAGTCTTTTTATTGTTTTGTTTTTTAACCTTGTTTTTATATTTCACCGAATAAACTTAAAAACTTTTAAAAAATAAAAAAGACCAAGAAACCAAGAATGCCATTTTCTATGTTTGTACTGTATTATTAATGTGTAGTACAATGGTGATGTTTGTTACATTTTGCCATTTGGTCTTGTCTCCTTGTGATGACAGATTAAAGTAGTCTATTGCAGCCTATTATCTGTGTGGCTTCTCATTTAGAAATATTGACGTGTTTCCTGGAACGACACACAACCAACTGTATTACAGGCAGAGCTTCCTGTTTCTTCTTCTCTCATAATCAGCAGCTTGGTAGTCATGGTTACGTTAGTGTTTTTACTCCATTCTAACAACTCGGATTCAGAATGGTTTTCTTTATTGGCTTTTATTTTTTCATGACAGGTGTGAAAGACCAATTCAAGGGTAGACTAGGAATACATGAGCTCTTCCTCATTTGGTCTAGAACTGAACATCAAAGTATTTGCATGTAGTCTATAGCCGACAGCATAGACCAGAGGGTGAGATTGCTATAGGTTATGTAACTGCTACAGACGCCCCTATACACACTAGACCATTAAGCTGGAACACAAAGACAAATGGACAAAACACACAATTAAGGAAACAAAATGGCCTCCGGAGTTGAAAACAGTATTTGTCTTTGCGTCTCTTATCAGACACGCTTTTTTTCCCCTTTTGTTGGTGTGCAGTTTTTCCAGGTCACTGGTTAGTCACAGCGAGTAGCCGGTCAGGTTGGTTGGTTGGAAAGTCCTTTCATCCAGCCAACATGCTGGCTCTGCTTTCCATCATGCACTTTGTCTAGTCTTGCCCCAGCAACAGGTCTGGGTGTGGAGGAACAGCATGGACTAGGGCTGGAATCATTCCTAAACGTTTCATGTTCAAAGTTCCTCTTTTCTTTATTTTTCGGACTCTATTCCTTCACAGACCTGACGGGAGAAAGCTAAGCAAAGCTCTTCTGACCTCAGATCTGTGGGAAGGATATTTAGACAGGATCCACACAGGAGATCTGCACGCAGAACCGAGACAACTTCTCAGCTGCTGCCTGGCAACCATCCAGCGGAACAGACAGAAAGGAACATCTTGTTCTTTACATTTGTTCCACATAGAGGGACGTTCTAAAAGCTGGGGAATGAAGTGAACGTAAAGGAAAGTAAAAGTATAAAAATAAGTTGTGTGCCTGTCATTTGTCTATTTGTCTGCATAGCCTTTTGGCTTACATCAGTAAATGTCACTTTTTAGAGAAAGTCATGTCTTGCTGTCTGCCTGCACAAACCAAATAGGTTTTCCTGGCGGTGCAAGGCTGAGTTTTGTGTCTTTGTTAATTGTTGCACAAAGGGTTATAAAACACCAAACCCAGTTACACTGGCTGGCTTGCTCAAGTATATACTTGTGTGCAAAGCGGGGGGGAGAAGAGGAATTGGAGGATTTCGATGATGACATCGTCCTGTTCTCCAGCATGTAAACCAATAGTGTTAGATGTTGGGGCGTTGATTACTTGACGGCTCTGTTGGCAGGGCGGGGATGTTTGTTGGGGGTGGGCTGGCTGAAGGGGCTAGCCAGGACAATACTGACCCAGCAACCCCTGGTTATCCCATCAGGAAACCCTGTAGAGGAAAGAGAGAAGGGGGACATTAACTATTATTTATCTATACATTTTATTATATTTTATCATTCTCGTCATCATCAACAACGTCATCATCAGCACAGTTGGTTTACCTGGCGGTGTTGTCATGGTGACCCAGACGGTCACCTGTCTCTGTCTGGGTGGCAAGGGGCCTTCAGAGAGACGGAACTCTGACTTGGCGCTCTCAGTAGGACTGCTGTCTACACAGAATCACAATCACAGGAAATGTGTGTTCAACATCAAATCAAATCAAATGTATTTGTATAGCCCTTTTTACACGCAAGCATGTCACAGAGGGCTTCACATATGCCCATAGAACTGCCCCTCAACCAACCTAAACCCTCAAGGAAGACAAGGAAAAACTCCCAAAAAACTCTCAACAGGAGAAAAAATGGAAGAAACCTTGGGAGGAGCAATTCAGAGAGGGATCCCCTCCTCCAGAGACGGTTGGTGAGAAAGAGGAGCAGAACACAGGCTAAACATGTCCATGAATGTGGGGCTGTTCCTATGCTGCATGCCAGGGAGAGGTGTGGGGCCTAGGTCTGGCTGCATGTGGTAGAAACCAACGTGGGCGGTTCTCAGCCAGAAGCAGGCAGTGTGGATAGACGGCCTCAGGAGCTGGCCTCCCCATATGACTAAGCCTGTGAGCCAGTAGGTTTTTTTCTAGAGGCTGACACAGCACCAAGCCCTGCTGGCTCTGCCCGTCACCCCTGGGGAGCTGCACAATGCCTCCATGCTAAACAGTGGAGGTCATTATTAGATGAACAACAGCCTGTGTATACCCTTTGATAAGCTGACTGCGGTGGAGTCACAAACACTGTCAAAAAAGAATGTGTTTCTCCAGGCTGTGACACGCCACCTAATCCCAGATGAAGTACAGGGAGTCAGGTGGCTGAGCGGGTAGGGAAGCGGGCTAGTAATCTGAAGGTTGCCAGTTTGAATCCCCGACTGTGCCAAATGACATTGTGTCCTTGGGCAAGGCACTTCACCCTACTTGCCTCGGGGAGAATGTCCCTGTACTTAATGTAAGTACAGGGACATAAGAGCGTCTGCTAAATGACTAAATGTAAGTTCACAGTTTAAACTTAATGGAAAAGTGACACGGTATACACTGGTGACTTCTCACATGATCCATCGCCCCTGCCCCAAAGTCCCCTGTCTACACCGCTGGTGATTCAAGTCAAACATTTGCCTAATAGCACAGGGACAAAGTCAAGGTTTAAAAATAGTGCTGTCGCCCGTCGGTTTTGTGGACTCATCCTTACTTTTGTAGAAGTGGTTCCGAGCCAGCAGGCAGGCTGGAGAGTTGACACTGGTCATGTTGACTGAAGACGGTTCACCTTGGAACTCTTCAGGATTCCCTGAAGAGACAGAGAGCAGGGGCATTGTGCGTAAAGGTGAACTGATAAGACCACACAGGATGGAGGTCCCTCCGCTTTGAACTCAGGGACAGTTTACTTATAATGTGGTAACATTTCTATTTCAAGCACTGATGTGGAAACACTGTGTGTAGTCTGGGAATGTGTTTGTGTGTGTGTGTGTGTATGTTTGTGTGCATGTGTGTATGTCTGTCATTATGCATCACACTTTATACATTTTACATGATAATATAAAATAATGTAATCTAGCTTCATTTGGCAGGGAAGTGAATGGACTGTTCTGTCATTGTCACCAGACCTCATAATCACAATGCTGTATCAGACACATCCAGAGAGAACGACAGAAATCTAATCAGCATCTGACGTAAAAGAACAAACGCACCAACAACCAAACACTGTAATTCTCATTACAGAAGTCTCTTGACCCTAAGACATACGGTTGATGATTTCCAGCAGATTCAGTATTACTGGAAAGTACCAGACAAGCCACATTTGGATGTCGGTATACATTCTCAGATTCCACAGGAAGGCCTGGATCAATGATCTGACAAGACACTTCAGTGTTTCAGCTGTGGTCAGTGGACAGATGACTGAATGCATCCTGATGTGTCAACGTGGCCAAATCAGGGTTTATGTGGGTTTGTTACTCACTGAACCTTGCAAATTAGCTTCTAAAATGCTCTTGATTGTGGTTTTTACTTTGTGTTAAATCAATGTTTGACTATTCAGACTGTCAATGTGTGTTTTGCTGGAGAAACAAGTTCTATGAATCCAACAGCAGTAAAGTGGAATCCAGAAAATGCAACTATCCAGGATGGAAGTTTGTGTCTGTGAATAGCAGAGATGCTATAATTGAGAATCTGTTATTATGTTGTTATTACACTGTTATTACACTGTTGTTACACTGTTATTATATTATTAGTACACTGTTATTCTGTTATTATTACCAGTTAAAGTAATTTGTGCAAAGTACAAATACTTTGTTACTGCACTGAAGTAGGTTTTTCTAATATCAGTACTTCACAATTTTTCTGACAACCTTTGACTAAAACACTAAAACAGGTAGTAGTAATGACTACTTTTTACAGAGCCCATACTTCTTTATTTTAACTTAATTGAAAAAGTGGACTACACTTTGAAGTACTTTTTCTGGAGGATATTTGTACTTTGGCCATCTCTGGTGAATAGTTTTCAGTCAGAGACAAAGTTCGTTACATATCTGTGTCACAAACACAAACGTTTACAAGCACACCACATGTTTGTCTTCTGTGGTGTTTAGACTGTGTCCTGTGTTGTTGATGTAGGGGTGTAGTGGGTTCAGTGTGATCTTCTCCCTCACAGAGGACATAGTGGCTCAAGGCTGGTGTACCAGCACCCAGTCTTCTGCTAAATACGGCTGCTTTATCTGACGACTCTGTTGACTCTAGATTAAATGGAGGGCAGAGCAGAACTGGACCAGGATGCAAAATATTTGTTTTCTTCAGATTTCTGGTAAAAACAGCAACTAAATAGGAAGGATTCAGGATTGCTCAAAACTGCACGGTGCAGTTCAGTTGAAGGAATTCCATGTCTTTTTTTACTCTATTCTGTACATATCTGATACTGATATCTGATTGGTCCACCTGTCACATAACAGTTCACATGTAAGTCACTTCTTCAAAAAGCTTTATTACGTAAGTGTTCCATTGATGAAGCCTCAAGGTATAACAGGTACCTGTCAAGCAAGTAGGGGAACAATTATTCTAAATCAAACATCTGGACCATTTTCATATAGTCCATTGATTAATTTTGGTGAATGTGTCCCGGCAATTTATTGTGGTGCGGTCTCCCCCTAGTGGTATCGTTTGGTACTGACTCCACATCCACGTGGGCTCTCAATCCCGTTGCCAGCACATTTCATGCTGTGACAGGAAGACACCTCCGAAGTTTTGATAAAAGAACGTGCACACCCATTCACATACAAACATGCACGTGCATATACACACATTCACCTACAAACATGCATGCACATGCACACACATTCACACATACAAACATGCACTCTTATATACACACACACACACATACATGCATTCAAATACACACGCACACACACACACACTTTACGTTTTCACCCGGGGGCCTCCTGTGTTGCGCAACACCTGCCATTCTGCTTTACATAAGAGAACGCTCCCAAGATGTAGACTAAGCTCACAGAATCCCAGCCCTCTATGCCTCACACAGACAGGCTGTATGGAGCGTGTAGGGCTGGGGAAACACTAGGCCCTCTGCCAGCCAGAGAGGCCGGCTGGGAACAAGCTCTCTGGAACTAACAGAGTTGCTCCACTTCCTTCCACAGCACACATCTCTATCTGGGTTGTAATGAAGAGGAAGGTTCAGGAGAGTCAGGTGGCTGAGCGGTTAGAGAATCGGGCTAGTAATCAGAAGGTTGCCGGTTTGATTCCTAATGATGTTGTGTCCTTGGGCAAGGCACTTCACCCTACTTGCCTCGGGGAGAATGTCCCTGTACTTAATGTAAGTCGCTCTGGATAAGAGCGTCTGCTAAATGACTAAATGTAAATGTAAATGTAAGGTTCATGTTTCCCTCCAAGTATCTTCATGCGGCGCCTAAAATAGCCACACTGAGATTTTAGCACATAGCTTAGCTTGTGCCCCCCTGCCTCTCATACACACACGAGCGCGCACACACATACACTCTGACCTAGTTTTCTGCAGAGAGGCCAGGGTGAGGTTCTGGTTCTGCAGCCTCATCAGCCCTCAGGATGAACAGCATCGCACACGCGTGTGGGTCGCACACGCCATCCTTTCAACATACCAACACCGACACGCTACATGTTAGTGTGATGGTTGGTATGTTCTCTATCCTTTCAGCTTCCCAATCACATTCCAAATCTCAAACACAGGACGGAACACAACGCATCACACGTCTTGGTCTGAGCAGTCTGAGAGAAAGACATGGTTCACAGACTCTAAATACATCTCTAGATTTATTTTTACTTCATTCAGCCCGGAGCTTGCTTTTTGATCAAAATCTCGTATGGCTTTGCCTCTAAATCCCAGCTGTAGAAACCAGAGGATTTTACTGATGTCCACTTCCCAGGACTTAAGTCTGAAGCATTCCTGTTCTAATGAACTACTCAGTTAGTGTTAAACTGCTTCTTCAGGTCACAAGAGACAGACCTTTATCAGTGTTCCTACAGCCTGAACATGCACAGTGTGGTGTAAACACATCAGTCCTGCTAACCAAATCAGGCGTCTCATATAACAAAGGACTTTGTCCAGTTCCTTGGGTCCATGAGCCTGTAATATCCTTCCTGTTCGACCGAGTCAGCAGACAAAGATCTGCAGATAAGGGCCCAGAGGCAGCCACACAAACACACACGCACAACTACTCACTAATGATTTGTGCCTCTATTAAAAAAATAATCCTTATCAAAGACACTGCACTACACATTTGTAGTCAAGGACTAAGAGGGCAGAATGTGGTGCAGGACTATGTCCCACATGGAGAGCTACTCAGTAGCTACAGTATGTAAGAAGAGGACTGGGATCCCAATCTAACGTCACTCAACTCCTGAGAGACCACTTACTGGAAGTCCTGATAGAAAATCATTTCTGCACAATCTACTAATCAAAACCTAGATTTATTTACATCTTTGAATTGTCATAATTATAGGCCTGAACCAGAAAACATTTACATGATGTATTTAGCAGTCTACACTGTTGTTAAGCTGTTATTATGTTGTTACACTGTTACAGAGATGGGACTGTACATAAGTAGATTTTCTGGCATAGGCATTTACAACTTTTTACAATTTTTTTGGTTAGTGTCTTTTTGTATTAATGTATTAATATGATGTGAGGTCCAGTTACCATCGTGACATTAAACAGGTAGTAGTAATGGCTACTTAAGTATATGTCAGAGCCCATACTTCTTCACTTTACCTTGAGTGCAAAAGTGTAGTCAGTACTTTAACTTTTACCAGTCTTTTTGAACATGAGCATCTGTACTTCTACTTGAGTGAAGGATGCATGTACTTTTACCCTCTCTGGCAATCTGGTAAAAACCCTGGGTTGGATCATGCTGTGTGCTTGTTTACCAGCAACAACCATCTGACTGTTATTATGACTGTTAGCATCTGACTCTGCTATTTTCAGACATGACAAACACTCCCTTCCATGCTTCACATAGCGCGCTAACTTCTCAACGAATTACAGTCGTTAAGTCACTCGTGCTTTCTTAAACAACAACCAACCCTGGGAGACACCAGCTGCTGGAGGGTCTTACCTCTCGCAGTCTCACACAGCGCACCCTCCTGTCAGCAGAGACGCCGGGCCTGCAGAAGACAAAGGACTCCTTCGACGGACGGGAGCCTGGGAAGGCCGACAGAGGGAATGCTGGATGGAAGGCTGGATGTGTGAATGACGGATGCAGCGACGGTGAGGCTCCGCAGGCTAACAGAGACGCCGCTTGAAATGTACATGAGGCTGATCTACTCTGCACTCTCAGAACTCCAGACACCCAGCACTCCTGTTTTATTGGCTGAGAAGGCAGGCCTGCCCACCCCTGCCACCAGCACCACCTCCTCCCCCCTTCCCTGACCTTTTGTGAAGGATTCTTGCTCCCTAGATGGAGGGAGGGGTGAGAGAAAAACAAAAAGAAACACAGGGAAAACTTGAGAGGAGTTGAAGGAGAGACATCAGGTGGGGTTGGGGGTAAGGAGTAGGCTAAAGGCCTTCCATGCCTCCCTCCCTCCGTCTAAAGCAATGGTTCTTAACCCTGTACTCATGGAACACCTGTCATGCATGTTTTAGATGTTTCTCGGCTCCTGATTCAAATGCATGTTCGTTACCAGGCTTCTACAGAGCTGGATAACGACCCATTCATTTGAATCAGGTGTGTTGGAGCAGGGAAACATCTGAAACATGCAGGACAAGGGTTCCCTGAGGACCAGGGTTAAGTACCACTGGTCTAAAGTGGAAATAAGAACCAGGCGAGCTGACTGGTCTCTGCTTCTTACTGATCACTACAGGGTGGCGACGGGAGGGAGCAGAAGAGAGATAAGAAAAGGTGACAGAGAGAAAAAGTGAAAGGGAGGGAAGGAGGTGAGAGAGAAGGGAGTGGGGGGGGGGGACATTTATGAGGTGTTGATTACGAGGTGTGTCTTTCAGGTCCCGTCCAAAGGAAGTGCATTTAGAAGTAACTAGTTCTCTAGGTGAATAGTTGCTGATGTGTAGATATCTTGGGTTATCGGGGCGGTTGTTGCTTGTTAATGACAGTGCAGCAGCTCCACACATTTGAGCATTGCATCTCTCAGTCTTTCTGTCTGTCCGTCTATCACCCTTTCTTACAGAACCCACCCTGTAATCTCACTCTACATTGAACTCCTTTTCTCCCGTGGTGCAGTAGAGTACAGTGGTAGCAGCAGGAGAGAGACCTCCCATTTCCTTGACCAGTGGGTCCCCCCCCCTTCCTCACCCCCACCCCAGGAGGAATGCAGGCTGCACGACCCAGGCACACTCCATCACGTGCACTCCCACCACGTAACCTCATGCACACTGCTGCAGGCCTGCATATAGACTACTAACTCAGGAAGAAATTATTCAGAGGAAGGAGGAGTCTGAATATACACACTGGTAGGCCCACAAGAGGTCCCCCTTTGAGGTGTGCATTCAAAGGCTGTCCTGTTTCGATAGACAGGTATCAGTGGGGGAAATGATTGGGAGGTGAACTACTCCAGCGCAATGACTTTGCAAAAATCCAGCAGAGCCTCTCTTCCTTTACCAGACAGATGGACAGCCTGACAACCAGTCAGCCAGTTAAGTAGCCACCCCACCAGTCTCCCAGCTTCCCAGTTGGCCAGCCAGCCAGTCAGTACACCAGTCTGCCAGTCAGCCAACCAGCCAGTAAACCGACCTGCCCGTCTGGGGTGTAGGGTTGAGAGGGTGCATCTATTTCTGTGGTCTGACCTCTTTTGACCAGGTATCTATTTAGCAGGGTATCCACAGCAGCATTTTTTCTGGCAACTACTCGACACACAGAGAAACACAGCAACTTACTCAGCCATGCAGACACACACAGCTGAATACAAATGCTTTAATACACACAAAGTGTGTGTGCAAGTGTGTGTCTGCGTGTGTCTGCGCATGTATACACTAAATGGCCAGTGACCTAGTTTACCAGAAGAGACGGGGGAATGCAGCACCTGCATAACATCACACACCACTGACCTTTGGGATGACTGAATGTCTTTACTAAAAATGTCTGTATCTTTCCCCAAAACATTTTCACACACTTAACCTTGATGATTTAACTTAATGATGATGATGAAAATGGACAATCAAGCATTTACACGTGGGGAAACGGTATATACTTAAATACAAACATGGAATGAAAGGAGAAAAAGAACATATGAAAGAACAGCAACAACATTCCACAGGATGATTTCAACAGTGTTCCCTGTTCCATTCTGGAACAGGGAACACTGTTCCAGAATGTTCCAGTTCCACACTGTTCCACACTGTTCCAGAATGGAAACAGGGGAGGTCAGAAGAGAAGCAGGTGGCTCAGACTGCAGGTCCTCTCCTCTCTCTATCAACACCTTGGTCAGTCAAAGACACAATCAACACAGACTAACAGCAGTAGGATGCTCAGACAATCTCTGCCTGTCCTTTACCATCGGTGTTCTTGAATTTTCCGACTTGCTTGAAGTCAGTTTTGTGCCGGCTACTCAAAGGCTAATCAGATAAGCATTTTGCTTATTTATTCCAACTGCCTACTGCTAGGTGCATGGCCCCATAGGTCCTACCTATTACCACCTCTCAAACATTCTTCAGAAACATGTTGTCTCCACCTCCCCCTGGTGGTCAGCGCCAGTCACTTCAGCTACAGGGTCACTCCACCTCGTTCAAGTTAATGCTCTCCAACCAGGGGCTCAGGTCCTTGAAATCTGGCCTATCAGAGGGAAAGTCCTTCCAGCAGGACAGCATGATGTCATAGAGGATGTCTGGGCATTTGGGCGGAGCCGGCATCCTGTATCCATTGAACACCTGGCTGTAGACTTCCAAGTTGCTGAAGGCTGAAAAAGAGAAAAGCAAGGAAGAGATGACAAGAGAGGAGAGGAAGGGAGAGGAAGTTGAAAGGAAATGTAAAACAGAAACTAAAATTATTTCTTTAGTGGGGACATGTTAATCTCACCTGGGTAGGGCACCGATCCATAGCTGAGGATCTCGTACAACAGGATGCCAAAGGACCAGACGTCAGATTTGTTGGAGAACTTTCCGTGGCTGATGGCCTCCGGGGCGCTCCACTTGAAAGGGATGTTCTTCTCCTCAGAGATGTAGAAAGGCTCCTGGGGAGAGAGAGAGAGGTGAGGCCTCAGCCTACAGGAGAGAGAGGTGAGGCCTCAGCCTACAGGAGAGAGCGGTGAGGCCTCAGTCTACAGGAGAGAGCGGTGAGGCTTCAGCCTACAGGAGAGAGCGGTGAGGCCTCAGCCTACAGGAGAGAGAGGTGAGGCCTCAGCCTACAGGAGAGAGCGGTGAGGCCTCAGCCTACAGGAGAGAGAGGTGAGGCCTCAGCCTACAGGAGAGAGCGGTGAGGCCTCAGCCTACAGGAGAGAGAGGTAAGGCCTCAGCCTACAGGAGAGAGAGGTAAGGCCTCAGCCTACAGGAGAGAGAGGTGAGGCCTCAGTCTACAGGAGAGAGCGGTGAGGCCTCAGCCTACAGGAGAGAGAGGTAAGGCCTCAGCCTACAGGAGAGAGCGGTGAGGCCTCAGTCTACAGGAGAGAGAGGTGAGGCCTCAGCCTACAGGAGAGAGCGGTGAGGCCTCAGCATACAGGAGAGAGAGGTGAGGCCTCAGCCTACAGGAGAGAGCGGTGAGGCCTCAGCCTACAGGAGAGAGCGGTGAGGCCTCAGCCTACAGGAGAGAGAGGTGAGGCCTCAGTCTACATGGCACGCGCACGCATTCGGTGAGCTACAAGGGTGCTCCCAATGCAGGGATTTTGAAAAGCACACACACACACACATACACACACACACTGCTTCAGAGCTACCTTGATGACCCGCGCCAGCCCAAAGTCGGCCACCTTGCAGATGTTGTTCTCCCCAACAAGAACGTTCCGTGCTGCCAGGTCTCTGTGGATGCTCTGCTGCTCCTCCAGGTATGCCATCCCATCAGCCACCTGGGCAGCCATGTCCACCAGAGACACCAGGTCCATACATGAACCCTCCTCACCTGCGATTACACACACACACACACACACACACACACACACACACACACACACACTGCCAATGAGTGGAGGGTAAGTGAAGTCAATCAGAAGATACTTAACAAAAGCCAGGACAGGAAGGAGAGTGGCTAAACGAGGAACACAAAATGACCAAAACAACAGGAAATGATATCACCACCTCGCAGGAAGTCGAGGAGGTTGCCCTTCTCCATGAGCTCGGTGATGATGTAGTAGGGGGGCGTGGCGGTGCAGACGGCGAACAGCGAGATGAGGTGACGATGGCGGAGCTTCTTCATCATCTGCACCTCCTGCTGGAACTCCTTGTGGTTTAACTCATCTGTGATCACACACACAGACATGTTGCCAATCACAACATGTCATAAATGAATGAGAAAAGACAGGATCGGCAACATACTTGTTGATGTCATAGTTTCAACAGCTGACGTGAAAAACACTGAACTGGAGTGTAATAGGATGCTATAATTAAAACAGAGATTCTACCCAGATAACTTAGACGTTCTGTAAGTAAAGCAACACAGCATATGGTTCCTGAAGAATGTCTTTCAGTGTCTTCGTGAGTCATGATACGGCCCAGTTTAGTGTCAGGAGCCATGACGACAGGCAACCCTAACAGAACTGGAGGAACCACTTGCTCTGTGTGTGCGAGTCATGAAATCATTGTTAGTTCATTTGAGAATTCTTAATCCTTGTGTGGCGTTCATATTTGTGTCCCCCCTGCTCCTAACACACACCGGCTGAAGAACGACCCCTACAGGAACGTTTGTGTGTTAGTGTACCGTTCTTGAGGATCTTGATGGCCACGTTGATGAGCTTCTTCCACTGACCCCTGAAGACGTCAGCGAAGTATCCGCTGCCCAGCTTCTCCTCCAGGGAGAACTCCTCCTTGGGCAGCTCCCACTCATCCACCGTGCTGTGGCTCAGGTCCTTTGGCTTGGGCTCACTCTGCAGGGGGGGAGGGTGGAGGTTTGGAAGGCGGAGGTGGGGGAGGGGAGGGGGGAGGTTGGGAGGACACACACTTAGCCACAAACTGATGCAAACACAGACACTGACACATGCACACACCGCTATGCGCACAGACACAACCAGCTGTCCTGTCTCAACCCTCAGTCTTGTACCACAGAAACTAAAGACCACAGTCCCACAGTTCACTTTTCTTATTCCTATTTCAGATAAGAGAACAGAGAGAGAAAGAGAGAGAGACAAAAGGAGAAAGACAGATGCACTGAGACATGAGGGAGATCAGCAGGTCTCTTTAACAGCAGCTCAGTAGGTACAGATTCACTGTCCACGCCTGTCAACTTGGCAGTCATTTAGTTGTCATTACAAGACATGTAAGGTCAAAACAGACGCTCTTTCTCCCAAAACGTGACTGAATAGAGAAATAGAGAGGAGAAATGACAAAGAGGAAGTAAGAATAATTGTAACAATCAAATAAAAATGTATTTGTATAGCCCTTTTTACAAGCAATGTCACAGAGGGCTTCACATACGCCCATAGAACTGCCCCTCAACCAACCTAAACCCTCAAGGAAGACAAAGAAAAACTCCCAGACAAACTCACTAGAGGAGAAAAAAATGGAAGAAACCTTGGGAGGAGCAATTCAGTGAGGGATCCCCTCCTCCAGAGACGGTTGGTGAAAGAGAGGAGCAGAACACAGGCTTAACATAGTCATACAACAGGGAAGTGTCAATGGGTGTGATCCATTGACACTTCCCTGTTGTATGACTATGTTAAGCCTGTGTTCTGCTCCTCTCTTTCACCAACCGTAAAGAGAGATACAGAGAGACCTACAGTCAACTTTGCTGTCATGTGTCTTTACAACAACCAGAGAGACTAAGGGGCCCTTCTTGGTCTCCCTTGGTCATAGATTGATGGTATGTTTAATTGTTTATTAATCCAAATTGCAACTGAAACTTATTTGTGCGTACATACACACATTTACATTTAGTCATTTAGCAGACGCTCTTATCCAGAGCGACTTACAGTAAGTACAGGGACATTTCCCTGAGGCAAGTAGGGTGAAGTGCCTTGCCCAAGGACACAACTTCATGTTTGCTTACTTTCACACTTACACACATGTGAAAGTAAGCAATAGTGAACACGAGTAAGTCACTGCTGAGTCAGAGTAGCTAGTTCTCTCAAGTCTTGTGTGTGTGCGTGTGTGTGTGTGTGTGTGTGTGTGCGCGCGTGTGTGTGTGCGTGTGCGCGTGTGTGTCCTCACCCTGGCGCAGGGCTGGCCCAGCCTGAGCAGAGAACCCAGGTTGTTTGTTGAGTAGAACTCCACCAGATCCATTAAAGTGCAGAAGTGTTTGGCCTGGTCCAGGTGAAACTGCTCCCCTTCCTCAACCACTTTAAAATGTTTCACCTTTTTGTCAGATTTCACTGAATAAAAAATAAAACACACACACACCCCATGTTTGCATTTATGCAATTACACATCCACACAAAACACAGATGCACACACACAAACCAAATTAGATGAGCAGAATGAAGACTAAAAGTTTGATTAAATTAAATGCTTTGAAAGTTCCTTAAAGTGCTGTTCTGGATATGGATAGACCAGCTGTAGATCACACAGTTCCAGAAATATTCTTCATGCTGATGGATTTAGTTAAGATCCTCATTAGCTGATGCAGAACAGCAGCAGTGCCATAGCTGGTGGGGTAGGTATGTATGGTAGAGCTGAATGTGAGTTGACTATAGCAATAATTAGGAATTTTGTATAGTCATAAAGCATCGGGAGATTTTGTATTTGATCCTCTCTTTCGTGGAAAGCTTCAGAGTCCCCATCCTCCATCTCCCCTCTCTCTTTCTCTCCTCCTCCTTCTCTCCATCTCTCTCTTTACCTGATAGGACATGTCCCACGCTGTCTTTCTCGCTGAGGCGGACGAGGAAAGCTCCTTTCGCGTTCTCCGGAGACAGTAGAAGGTTCATCGCCTCAAATCTGTCCATCTTCCCAAAATACCAGCTGGCCATGCGACGTAGCACAGACACAGGTTACAACAGCATCATGAAAGATTATATAACAAGTTATGCAGGTTATAGAGGAGTTTAATATTTAACATATGAAGATATACTATACAATGTACATATACACAGAGAGAGAGAGAGAGAGAGAGAGAGAGAGAGAGAGAGAGAGAGAGAGAGAGAGAGAGAGAGAGAGAGAGAGAGAGAGAGTTGAAAGATAACTGTTCATGTGTTTGGATTCATGTACATTTCAAACATTTATCTACAGATTTGTAGTCTTGCTGTGTTGCAGACTACAGCATTGTGATAAAAAGCGAGATAAGTCTTCTGAACGACAAGGTTTATCAGAGAAAACCATAGAGAACAACAGAAAGACTGAATTTTTTTTGAGCCAAGACACAGATCTTCAATGAAACCCTTTGTATTTTGATAGTAGAAAACACTAATAATATGTGACGTTAGAACATATTGAGATTTTACCCAACCAAGTTTCTGTGGAAGTACAAAATGTCTTAACTGTCAGAATCACTTCCTTTCTTAGAATTAAGGAATATTCACGCTTCCATTTTCGTTGCTATTATTGACAATACAACGCAGAAGCAGACCGATAAGCAATATACTGTCAGCTCAGAACTAATCAACTACAAACCTCCTCACCGACCCTCCCTCCACAGTCATACAAATTAACTTTAAATAAGTAAGCGGGGGGCAACATTGAGACAAAGATACTCACGGTTGTGCCTCAACAGATTCTCCTCGGGCAAGGTAGTTTTTTGGCACGATCCCTGTCACCAAACATCTCCCATTCTTATCTATCTTCTGCGCGGTCCACCAGTCACCGTTCCGACTGATTATTTTGAAGAGATCTCCTTCCTTGAAAGTCACTTCATCGTCTGCCCGGGCATCGAACGACCAAAGAGCCTTATAAATGGCACTCTCTGCGGCTTTGGGAGGTTGGAGCGCTTCGCGGTGTACCTTGTACTGTATGGAAGACCCATTATCCAAATCAACAGGCTGGTCGGCATCGTTCTCGTTCTCGTTACCTTTCCTGACTTTGTGGTTGTTTTTTTTACCAAAGAGCCCGTCCCGAATCATCTCCAGACACGAACATGATGTACACCAATATTTACCCGCCATGAGACGGGCCTGATGATCTCTCAGCGCGCATTAAAGTGGTGACGCACTAGCTCGAATGCACCTGTCCTACAGGTACTCGTCCAAGCGCATGTACTCTTTGCAATTTGCAAAACGAAAGCGCCTTCTGTGCTTTGAAAAATTAAAAGAAAAAAACAAATCTACAACTTCCTCGAGTACGAACGGAACGAACTCCCCGCCCTTACAAAACCCTCTGCGTGCCAGCCAGCCCACTTCAGTTTTAACCACACTACTCTCCTACTCTTAGACTAGCTCATCAGACTAGGTCAGCCGTCTACGGTGCTCTGAGTGTGGGAAAGTTCCTTCCCGAAGAGCTGTAAGTAATACAAATAGATCACTCTAGATTTGTGCAATCTGGTTTTCTTCCATGTCGTCCTCCTCAGCCTTGGCTGTCTGTACACAGCAGATGGAGACTCAAACAGGGCAATCTCACCATGGAACAAGTAGGTCTTCACTACGTCCTCCACCGTAAGTAAGGGGTCAAGGCCCTCAATGAGATCTCTGCTGACGATAAAACTAAACGAAGGACGGCTGAAGACGAACAACTATCAGACCAGTATCTCCTCCTGCTTGACTGGGGAGTCGATTCCCGGCCGTGCCTAATGACGTTGTGTCCTTGGGCAAGGCACTTCACCCTGCTTGCCTCGGGGGAATGTCCCTGTACTTACTGTAAGTCGCTTTGGATAAGAGCGTCTGCTAAATGACTAAATGTAAATGAATACCTTCTGAATACTTTCTCTCTGCATCTGGAAGACCAAGGACTCTCTCTCTCTCTTTCACACACACACATACTCAACTCGCACGCGCACACACTATAAATGCAAACTACAAACATATACAACCTCATTTTTCAAAAAAATACTTTATTAGCACAATATCTGTTATTAAGTACCTGATGGTGTGTTCAAGGTAATGTCTGGTAAATTAAAAAGGAACTATATCCAGATGGTATGGCTCAAGTATGAAGTCCTATGCTATAAGTATGTCATGCATCAGGTTTAAAAAATAGCATTGGATTTAAAAACATGGTCATACTAGTCACTAGGTAAAATCTGCTGTAAAAGTCCTCTGCGTACTTCAGTCTGTAGGTACCATGGCATCCTCCATATTTGTATTATTTTTTTTAACCCTGTAAGACCCCTGGTTGTAATTTTTTTTGAAAGACCACATTTATCCAATGGCATTGCAAGGCAAGACAATAGGACCCATTGGCTATGTAAATGTGGGCTTACTTTTTTTTTTTTAGAGCTAAAAGTGATGTTATGATTTTAAACTGGGTCTTACAGGGTGAGTCTCTGTAGTGTAAACATTGTGACTCTGTGATTGGCCATCTGGCCTACATGGCCTACGTGTGATTGGCTGCCTGTGTATGCTACAAGACCAGAGCCCTGTAACAGTCGATCCATCTTTGAATCAATCTTTTCTTATTCTTACTCTATCCTTGTACCCTGCTCGCCTCTTGTCACTCCCAGTCTTCACTGTTTAAGAAGGGATATTATATTGCACAAAACCACAATTCATAAGGGAGCAGCAAAATTCTAAAATACACGTGACAAAACAAAATATTGATTGCAAGAGTTGGCACAAAGAGACAGTAATCAACAGAAATCCTGAACAGTTTGGCTCTCTTTCTGCTGTGGTTTAGTCATAATAATCATGTCAGGAGCAGCTAGTAGCATGTTTCTTCCCCTCCACCTCTTCCTCCTCTGTTATGTCATCCTCTTCTAGCCCCCCTTATTCCTCCGTTAGAACCCCCTCACCCCAGTTCAGCCCAAAATAGTTTCATGGCATTTCCTGGTTCTTCAGTGCCTTTGTTGGAGTGTTTGGTACCTACACAACCCTCCTCTCTTCTCCTTTTCACTGCCAGCCTTCTCAGCTCTCATCCTCTCCTTCTCCTCCTCCGTGTTCACCCCTCCTCCTCCTCCTCCGCTTCCTCCTTATGGTGGGGAACAGCTGTCCATCCTAGCTGCGGACCCAGTCCGATGCTTCGCTCGCCTGACCTGCGTTAAGACAGACGCCCAGCTCAGCTCTACACCTCGATGGTCTTGAAGTAGATCCGTGAGTAGATGTTGTCGAGCTGGCTGTGCAGCGCGTGGAAGGAGGGTCTCTTGGAGCACTCGGGGTTCCAGCATTGCATCATGATGTGGTAGATGTTGGGGGGGCAGCGGTTGGGGCAGGGCAGCCTGAAGCCTGAACCCAGGAGCTCCAGTACCTCTTTGTTAGTCTTTCCTGGAGGAGAGGGGATAGGATGAGATGAAGGGAGGAGGTGAGGGGAGGGGTGGAGAGAGAAGAGGAGGAGTGGAGAGGAGTGGGGATAGGATAGGATGAGAGGAGGGGAGGAGGTGAGGGGAGGGAAGAGGGGTAGTGGAGAGGGGATAGGATAGGATGAGAGGAGGGGAGTAAAGGAGGGAAGGAGAGGAGAAAAGAGGGCAGGGTAGTGGAGAGGAGAAGAGGAGAGAAAAGAAGAGGAGAGAGAAACATAAGCACAAATGGACCATTTGTAAGTGTATGTGGTGTGTGTGGGTGGGTGTGTGTGGGTGGGTGTTTGTGTGTGTGTTGGCATACCGTCATATGGCATCTTCCCCCGTGACATCATCTCATATAGCAGCACGCCAAAGGACCAGACGTCCGACTTGACGGAGAAGCGCTGATACAAGGCCGCCTCCGGGGCCGTCCAGCGCACAGGGATCTTGGTGCTGCGACTGGCCGTGTACACACTGTCCTGGAGAGCCAGGGGGAGAGACCAACACTCAGAGGCACGCACACACACACACACACACAGGCACACACACGTACAGGGGCACACACACACACACACACACACGGGCACACACACACACATATCCACACACACAGGGCCACACACAGAGCTCATATCCACACGCTCACACAAACCTTTATGATCCGAGCCAGTCCAAAGTCAGCCACCTTGCAGACCAGGTCGTCCCCCACCAGGATGTTCCTGGCGGCCAGGTCTCTGTGGACGATGCTGCGGTCCTCCAGGTAGGCCATGCCCTCGCCCACCTGGCTGCCCATGTAGATCAGGTGGGCCGAGGTCAGCATGTGGCCCTCTGGAGCTGGAGGGGGCACAAGGACGCTTGTTATGTCATGGAGCAACTAGGGAGAAAGAGCAAGGAAATAGGGGGCTAGGGAGTAGGGGGCTAGGGAGTAGAGGGCAAGGAGATAGGGGCTAGGGAATAGGGGGCAAGGAGATAGGGGCTAAGGAGTGGGGGTCTTGGAAGTGGTGTGTTGAGGGGTAGTGGGCAAGAAAGTAGGGAGCAAGGCAATAGGGGGCTATAGAGTAGAGGGCTAGGGAACATGGGGGGGACTAGTGAGTTGGATCAAGGAAGCAGGTTGCTTACAGGTCAGATAGGACTTGAGGCTGCCCTTGGTCATGAGCTCTGTGACGATGTAGACAGGTTCTCCTCTGGAGCAGAGAGCCAGCAGCTGGATCAGCTTGGGGTGGTGGAGGTTCTTCAGCGCATGCACCTCTTTTATGAAGTCATCCTGCTTGGTGTCCTCTGGAAGGGGGAGCAGCAGGAAGATAAGATGGCACCTCTCTCCCACAGAAACACACTACCACACACACACACACACCTTGTTTGAGCATCTTGATAGCCACTCTCTGGTTGGGGGTGGGCCCAGAGGACCACACTGCCTCCCACACCTCTCCGAAGTGCCCCTCTCCCAGCTTCTTGTGCAGCTTGAACTCCTCGCGCGGCCGTTCCCATGGCTCCATGTCGAACAGCTCTCTCTGGTGGAAGGGAGGAATGCAGCAGAGAGGTCAGATCAAGGAGCATCCAAAAGGAAATACAGAAGGCTCACTCATTCTATTGGTCATTTGGAAAAAACCTTCACAGATCTAGTCAGATCAAGATTAGAGGTCTTGCAAAGATGTTTACACAGACTGTCCAGCAAGCTTTCATTTTGATATCGATAAATAGTTTAGTTGACATCCGATTATAGTAAAGTATATAGTTCATGAATGAAGGAAACAAAATGAATGAATGAATATTCAAATGGCTTGGGATGGTTTTACATCTAATAAAAACAACCTAGTATGTACAATATATTATTTATTTTAAATAATAAAGTGCAACACAGAATACGAAATGATCTGGTAAAACATAGAATGAATAACTAAACTGTGAAAACAAGACTATAAATATGGCAGGTCCTGACACAAACCTGACAAAAATCAATTAAATCAATGTGAAATGTGCTTTGAAATGTGAAAACAACTTTGGTGACAAGAACAAAACTCTTGAAATAATAGGATATAACACACTTGATTTTGTTCTGGAGGCACAAACGTGTCAGTCTAGAATCAACAATTAACAAATCACTGACAGTGCATTAAAACGATTAAATATTAAATAAATTAGCTGCAAAAACAGAGGCCACGTATGTAAAAAAAAACAATCTGCATATTTGAAAAGTTGACCAGTGAAATTCAAAAAACAATCTGAGTGTTTGTATCTATAAGCGCCATATTAGAGTGTATGTGAGTCAGTCCTTCTGTCCTGGCCTGGGATTCACTGTCTCCGCTGGAAAAAAAGAGAGAAGAGTCTGGAATCACTGAGATGTCTCCAGTAACTACCTACGAGTCACTCCTGAACCCTGACCTCTGACCCCTCTGCTCTGCTCTACTCTACACCGCTGTACTCTACTCTACTCTAGGTCTATTCAACTTGCTTGGGTGAAATTCTCCCCATTGGGTAGGTGGACGTTTGTGTGTGTCTATGTGGACTGAAACCCACCTTCTGTGTGCACGGCTGGTCCAGGGGGACCCCCAGGCTCTTGGAGTTGTTCTGGTAGAACTTGATGAGGTCCCCCAGCGTGGCGAAGGACACCTTGTCAGACACAAAGTAGGCTCCGATGACAGAGCGCTGGATACGGAAGTGGAAGACCTTCGCTTCACTCCTGACTGTAGATATATACACACACACACACAAATAAATACATAAAAGACAGATCTCTTGGTTTAGATAGTGTGGAGACAGAAGTGAGGGATGAGGGAGAGAGAAAGAGAGAGAATGTGTCAAAGAGGCCTGCTTGCATAAGATGGTGTAGGGGGGGAGAGATATAGAAAAGAGTGAGGGAGAGAGAGAGAGAGAGGAAAGCCTACCTGAGATGGTGTACTCGTCACTATGGCTCTCACTAATACGGACCAGGAAGGAGCCATCTTTGTTTTGGGAAGCCAGGAGCAGCTTCTCTGCCTTTAAACGGTTGATGTTTCCATAGTACCACCTTCACACACACACACACACACACACACACACACACACACACACACACACACACACAAGCACACGTACACACACGGAGAGCAACGGATGGACAGAGAGATTGGGTGGAAAGATGGATGGGGCAGGGAAAGAAACAAATACACAGAAAGAGACAAGCATGTTCATATGGACAAGCAGACACGTGATATGCCACTTTTGCCTGTGCACAGTGAGTGAGCGCACGCACACACACGCACACACACGCACACACACACGCACAGGGCACTAACTGAACACCAACTAAACATTAAGCATACATTAAGCACATGACAAGCTGACGAAAATTTTGCAACACAATACAAAATATCAGGGAACAATGTATCTCTCAAACATCCCTTTGTTTTCACATAATGAAACGCCCAGTTAATGCATATTTACTTTATCTTCATCTCATTTAATCTAACAATCAACAAAACAATCTTAATTAAGCATGAAGTTTAAGGTGACATTTAAAGTGTGTTATCAACTTGGACAGAACTCGTATTTACTCAGTCACAGGGTGCGGCTGCTTTGTGGATAGTTGGTGTTGGGTGTGTTTCCATGACGATCATTTCAACTTAAACGGTCAAGTACCGGTTATGATGAGGACATGTCAAATTTTTTGGATTTCCAAATCCTGTTATTACTTGAATTTAATTCCGTATTTATACAAATTTAAA
This sequence comes from Osmerus mordax, assembly GCF_038355195.1. Lineage (NCBI taxonomy): Eukaryota > Metazoa > Chordata > Actinopteri > Osmeriformes > Osmeridae > Osmerus > Osmerus mordax. The sequence goes on along the minus strand of NC_090056.1, from coordinate 17,498,803 downwards.
AACTGAACCTGGACCTTTTGTATTTTCTACTAGATAGCCAACAGAAACGTAATACATGTAGTCATTTTACAGAGGCATTGTTACTGTAACAACAATGTGTTGGCTGCCCTATTAGAGTGGGTTGCTGCAGTGACTCACGCACGCACAAAAGCACGCACGCACACACACACACACACACACACACACACACACACACACACACACACACACACACACACACACACACACACGCACACACACACACACACTGGGCTACACCACAGTAGCCCAAAAACTTTAGACATTGCAACTCAAAAGATCACACCACGGGGAGCTCCGTGGTCTATCTCTACTGTCTAAAGATCAAATCATCACTTGGCCAAGTTGATAATAAATCATTTATGCTGGTTCACATAGGCTACAGCTCGTGTTATAGAAGTCTCATGTATGCGATTTTGTACAATGTATTATCTGAAATCTGTGAAACAGAGATAAATAAGGCTATAATATCTAGGCATATTCAACATAATACCGCATACCGCCCCCGCATAGACAATCAAACAGCACTCACTTGTATTTAGCGAATTCGTCCTGTAGAAGTGCCACATAGTTAGCTGGTAGCAAACCGGATTCCAGCGTGCCTGTGAGTTTCTTGGCCAGGACATAGTCTCCCCTTTTCTCAATGACCGACAGCTTGTCACCTTCCTTCACAGTTAATTCCTCCTCGCTCCTGGCTTCAAAATCAAATAGAGCAGCATAGAGCTGATTGGGTTTCTTCTTCGGGGTCGGGACACGGATATCACCTGAAACGGTTGGGATCTCCGCCGGCCTTGTGATGTTCGGGTAGTGGAGTTCGGGCCATATGCAGTTCCATAAACGACTCAAACATGGCATGCAGGTACGACAACAGCCCTCCATCCCAAACCTGCCGCAGAGCCGCGGACTCCAGGATAAAAAATTTAAGGGGGTCGGCACTCTACAACAATAGGCTACGACGCCAAAATTATTGCTATTCCAAATAGGTCAGTTGCCTACAGTTTCGGTACGCCTTGCTTTAGCTCTTTCTTGTCTCACCCACAGCACACATAATGTGCAGCGCCAGCGCTAACGGGGCAGATATTCAGGAGGAACCGGTTTAGTGTGGAGATGGATCTTGGATATTCGGCTGAAACTCGAGGGTTGTGGGAATGCGGAAACGACATATTGGCGAGGAGGCGACACAACCTCCAGCGATCTAGTATCAACTTAGACTAGTTAATTCTCAAATTAAAGATAAATAAATCACATTATTCTTGGCTACACATTTGCCTCAACAATTCAGTCTATCAAGCAGGCTTCGTGCCAGGATGGTGAAGCAGAAAGCACATGGACTGTTGTTTTGAGTTGGCGCGATGGACGTCTCCCGCTTTCCGTACACCTGTCTCCTTTCCACTCAACACAGCACTTACTGTAAACCCTACGCTTTGCCCTAATGTAAACAAACTGGAGGTTTTGTCCATTTGCCCTTGGCAATTTGAATGTGTTCTCCTTTGTAGCTTATTTGCCAGAATTGGTCAAATTAGGCCTATTCATAACCATTTTGTGTTAATATATATATTACTACACAGCCTTAATATAATAACAATTAATTAAAAAATATTGGGGATATTTTCACTGTTGTGTGGAAAACACTGACATTTATTTTGAAACAGTTTGACAGTGTTAATAATTTTGCCAAACATAGTCACTGAATCAAGGATGAAAACACCCTTACTTATTTCAGTGTCTTTGATAAATATCATAAAACTATATTGTAAGTCATTTATTTCCTACTGTTTCACAATGATAACATGTATTTGATTTGAGGTTGCAGTGAGGAGTCTCACCAATGTCCTTCAGTGGCACACAGGCGTAAAAGTATCTCAAACAAGCAAACCTAGTACAGAAAACAAAAACACTGAAATTTCTGTTTGATAGATAGCACACTTTTATTAGTATATTTAGCTTTGTGACGTACAGCTTGGGGAGAGAAAAAAAGTCACAACTTTGAAGTTTTGGAAACATTTTTACCTTAGCAGTGACATTACACTGAAAAAAGCTTAATCTCAGATCATTGGTTTGTCATAAATCAAAGTGATATGTTAAGTCAATCAACCGCCCATGCTGTGTAAACAAACAGAAAGAACGTTTTTTTTTTTTCTTCATATTTTTCCTCAGTCTTTTAGTTGCTTTACATATATATTATCAACACCTTTCTAAAGAATCAAAATATTTAGCCACATGTACTGGAAAAAAAAAGTATCCACTGTTATATATATAACACAATAAATATAAAAAGAATAATCCTTTGATATAATTTATATGGTATCAAAGAGGGAAATGGGCCTCCGATAGGACATGTTATAAAAGTGATGTCCTTTTTCCTGAGGTTTGTGGCTGCGCTTCAGTTTTTTCTCTCTGGCTAAATACACGAATAGACTTGAAAACCCAACACAGGGTACGTCAATGGCTTATCATTCATTGAGGAATTTTCTTCCCTCTTCAGTTAGTGCCCCCCCTCTGGTCCCCCCACCCCCACCAGGTCCAGTTCACCCGGGGCCAGTGGCTCGTGTGCAGCTGTGGATGAAAGGAGAGTCCCAAACAGGCAGACACTCAGCTCTCCCAACATTCAGCTTGTTTTTTTTTACAGTGTAAATAAATGACATTAACTTTCTCTAGACCCGGTCCCATTTCCCTTCAATGTACTACTACGTATCAACTTAAAACAGGGAGGGATGGCTGATAGATGAGGGAATGAGACAAACGAAAAAGAAAAAAAAATTAAGTTGCAAAACTCTGTACATGTAAACATCACACTTCCACTGAGTCCAAAATCATGAGGAGAATACAGGTTCACATTGGTGCTGGGTTCAAATCCCAACGGAGAGGAAAAAGACAATCAGCTTCTGGTAAAGGAGGAGGTGGTGAAGACTAAATCAAACTAAGACAGAAAAGCACCACAAAATTTGAACATAAAAACTGACGATGGTCGTAGGACCATATTGATTTGACTGTAGCTGTACACTGCCCTGATAGAAAAATAAAAGGTTAAATGATTTTTCTCTATTCTTTTTTTTTCTTCTTTTTTGTTGAGCTATACATCTGACCAAAGCAGATTAATACGTTTCAAAGTGTGTGTTCATTTGCGGAGGGTCTAGGCCAGCATCACACTACTCCTGTCTGAACAGACCAAAACAGCTCCCCCTAGAGCTCATACCGCAGCCCTACAGGTGAACTCAGATGACACGGCCACACACTTTGAATGCAGTATGATGACATGATGTTAAGAATACTGAAGTGCTGAACTCGTTCACCTGGCTACTGAAGGAGCAGGGGACGAGAGAAACTACAGATAGTGAAAGAAAAAGAGAGGTCAGTCACAGTAACCTAGGGAGTTTCACTGAAGAACACAGTTAGGACTGCAGGCTTGGTCTGTGCTTGGCACATGTTCTAGGTGTAAAGAGGTCACATCAGAGCAGTGGTGGACGGGCATGCAGCCGCCAGAGCAAGACGGTCTGAGCACTTCCTGTTTGTAGAGCACTTCCTGTTTGGGAGCACTTCCTGTTTGTGGAGCACTTCCTGTTTGTGGAGGAGCGTGTTTCATCAGGAGCAGCGTAAGACAGCACACCCCGGGTGTGATGCAAGCCAAGTAGCTTGTTAAACTTGTTGACATCCTGGTATGGAATGTACAGTATAGGCATACAGAGGAACTTCACTTGAGTTGTTGGTATTGTACAAAATATTATTTGAAAAGACCACTTACTTGCACTACAAAATATATATAAAATAATAACATTAATAATAATAAAAATATAAATCAGATATAAATGCGTTGACCATGGGCACCTGTGTGAGCTTGCCGCAGGTCTTGAGGAGGCTGAGTAAGAATGCTCTGATTATGGCTAAAATACTGCCTTCTCCCAGACACCTCCCAGACACACTCTGTATGCAACAGCTGCACACAGAAAAGGAATGGAAATCAAACAGTGAGCAAATTACACCTTTCCAAGATTGTCATCTGCCTAGTTATGGGTTGTAGTCCTGTTGGTTTGACTACCCAGAGGTGCAAACAGAGGGTGGAGTAGGATTTAGCGAGAGCCTCTGCTGTAGAACAATCTCTCCTCTTAAGACCGTCATATTGGAACTGTACATTGAATTGTCCCTTGTCTATAATACAAATGCATAACTATATCACAATCTTCTTTGTTTTTGTCAACAAAGCAACGTTTTGTGGCGTGTGACGTTATAAAAGGTGAGCAGCGCTTGACGGGTCGGTCTTTTTAAGAACTAGGGGCATTCTGTCCCTTGCTCACACACACACACTTGCACTTTCACACACACTCGCAATTTTGCGCACGCACACACACACACACGCGCACACACACGCACACCCACACACCTCCAAGCTCCTCACCTATACAGGTATACTGTAAATCTATGTTGATGCTCACAGTGGGGCCAGGTATATGGCCGTATTGACTGTGTGCATATGGTGAGGTATATGACTACATCTGTGTCCAGTTATGTGGCCACAGGACTGTGTGTTGTCTCCTGGCCACCCCGAGGGCATGGCCAGCAGGAGCATCAAGGCAGCTTGAAGACAGGAGAGTGAGATCCTCTGGGAGGCTGTCAGACCTACACAGTAGAGAAGAGCTGGGAGGGGGGCGAGGGAGGTTAACTCTGGCTGCGGTGGTCCGTGTAGACCCCAGGTCACACAGAGCTGCAGACTCACTCTCAGCAGACAAGAAACAGATGGAGGGGAAGGTTCAGAGACGACGGAATCAGACTCTAGCCAGAACTTCTGTTTCCCTGGCAGCCAGAGATTCAGAGGGTTCCAGAGAGGGGGGCTCACAGGTTCTGTCTGGAGCCAGGTGTGTGACGTCTCTTTGGTGAGGACGTCACCTAACCCGGGAAGCCACCGTCCTGACAGCCTGCAGACAGGCCCAGGGTGAGGAGCAGCCGGCTGGGGACACCTTGCATAATTCTCTTGTTGGTTGGAGCCGCTAAACTAAATCCTGGAGCTCGTTAGCCCTGACAGACTTGGGAGTTCAATTCTATACGCAATTATCATTAAATTAAAATTGTTATTTGAATAAATTAAATTACTAAACAAGTTGTCAATTTTTTTTTCATAAATAGCCGGAACATCGGCCAGAGGTTTGTTGCTGCGGGTGTGTGTACAACGTGTTAGTGGTAGGCTCATGTTCTCTGTCTGTCTGTCTGTCTGTCTGTCTGTGTTCTCGGTCAGCGTGCCGTCATGGGCCAGGGTGATGATTATCGACTGCATTGCAAAACGTCTTCCTGGTTCCTTCAGAACGACGCACCTGACCAGTGCAAGGTGGGGGAGGTTGGCCCCTCCCCCGTCACAGATTCTGCTACATCAGTGTGCAAAAGGGAGCGAGTTAGAGGTGCAGCGTGGCCTACAGCGCCCCCCCCCCCCCACCTCGCAGGGAGACAACAGGTGCATCTTTCCCTCTCATGCCCCACTCACTCACACGCTCCCAGACGCTTACTTGCATGTGCACCGTAAGAAGAGGACGCACAGTTTGTTTGTGTGTGTGTGTGAGGATTAGAGAGGAGCTCGCCCCCTAGACGCCCCCAGAGGCTCTGACCCAGGAGTAGAAACGAAAAAAAAGAAGGTTGACAGTAGGAAACAGAAACACAGCCCTATATGACATAACGAACACGTCAAACAACCAGACAGCAGGTTTATGGCCACACACGATGGCGTGGGTCTTTTTTTTCTTTTTTAAGAGAGTACCCGTGAGATGAAGACTCAGCCGCCCGTGTGAGACTTCCTGCGACGACTTCCTGTTTATTGTTGGCTGTTGTTGTGGTTGTTGAGGTGCTGTGGTTGTGCAGGAGTCCTCCTGGCTTGAGGTTTCAGGTCGGTGGCAGAAGGTCCGGTTCATAGCAGCAGTACGGGTCCATGTTAGGAGAACAAGAAGAGGAGGAATCGTGGCCATCTCCAAAGAGTCTACAGACAAACACAAACACATGGTCCCTGCCTGACCCAGGCACACCCCCAGGTCCGCTGGGCCCAGGCTCACCCCCAGGTCCGCTGGGCCCAGGCCCACCCCCAGGTCCGCTGGGCCCAGGCTCACCCCCAGGTCCGCTGGGCCCAGGCTCACCCCCAGGTCCGCTGGGCCCAGGCTCACCCCCAGGTCCGCTGGGCCCAGGCTCACCCCCAGGTCCGCTGGGCCCAGGCTCACCCCCAGGTCCGCTGGGCTGGACAGCACCTGACAGCTGGGCTGCGCTGGGCATGGATCACAGGATACACAGCAGAGGGTGACAGGTCCATAGGGAGCAGAGGAACACAGAACCAGTGAGAACAAGAGAGAGAAATAAAGAACAAGGACTGAGTCTGGGTGGTTGGTCGACATGTTGGACCACTCAGAAATGACATCCTTCCATCCATCCATCCATCCCTGCCTCCCGTCCGCCCTCCGTCAGCGGTCCTGATGGTGGTTAAAGTATCTCCATGGCGACAGGCGCAGACGAACACACAACACAGGAAAGCAGGAGAGGGAGGGAGGGACAGGAACTGAGGCTGAGGTCACCATCGACCTGTCTCGCTGTAGAAGGGCTGTGTGTGTGACAAGCCTGAAAACACCAGGCAGGTTTTAGAGGCTGTCTGGCACCTGGAATGGGGTGTGGAGTGTGTGTGTGTGTGAGGGGGTGCAGAGCGACAGGAAGGAGGTGTCTGAGGTGTCTCCCTGGAGTGATGCACCACGAGGAGGAGGAGGGGAATGGAGGAGAGGGAGAGGCGGGGGTGGGGAAAGTGCTGTAGGACACGGATAGCTTATTTACAGCGAGCGCAGGTTGCCTCCCCTCTCCTCTGTGTTTTTCTCGTTCTTCTTCAGCCTCTGTTCAGAGCGTCTGCTCACAAAACGGAGCTGTGTTTTGGATCAGTCCGACACCTTCTTCAGTAGCGCGCAATCGGAGAAACTCAGTAGATTTCCAAACGAAACACATTACCTTCAAATCAAACATATTTATCATTAACAATTTTTTAGTACTAGTTAGCCAGTTATATTTCCATAGTTTTTTATGGGATGCCGTTGGCGAGGGGGGTCTATCCAACTTATCCCCCTGCCCTGGTTCATCCAGTTCCAGTCACTTATAGATTCTTCTAGAAACACCACAGCCTTGTAGTGTTCTACCATTGTCATCTTCTCTGTCCAACTCTTCGCCCTCCTGTTGCCTCTTCTTCTCGTCTGTGCTCCTTCCCTCACAGCAGCTTTGGTGACAAGGGTGAAGGTGTGAGGGAGGGGGGGGTGTTGGGTGAAGGAGTGCTGAGAAAAGTGAAAGAGGGGTGAGACAGGTGATGGAATGCAGTGGGCCTGCCCCCTGAGAGAGAGGGAGAGAGAGAGGATGGATGTGGTGCCTGGTGGAGCAGGGGACGGGGGAGCAGGTCTGGTGCTGTGAGAGGGGAGGGGGTTAGGGGAGGGAGGAGGGGGTGTGAGGGGAGGAGGGGGAGGGAGGTGAGGGTCTCTGTTCTCAGTTCTGTTGCAGGATGAGGCTCTCCAGCTCGTCGGCTGAGCGCAGCAGGAACGCTGCTGATTCACGGTAGCCGGCGATGAGCTGGCGCACCGCCGTGACCTCAGTGGGGCTGAGCTGAGCGCCCGCCGCCCCGCCGCCCCCGCCGCGGGCCCCGTGGCTGTTAGAGCTGGAGGAGGAGGAGTTGGAGCCCAGAGACTTCATGCTCAGGTCTGTTGGGCCTGTAGGGAAGGAGAGAGATGAAGGGAGAAGGGGAGAGAGAAGAGGAGAAGACAAACAGACTTGTGTCAAGACACAGTGAAAGTCTGACACAATTGGTATTCCACCAGTATGTATGTGGGTCTCCCTGTTAGAAATACATCTATTCAGGCTGGGAGGTCGAGCAGGCCTATGGCAGACTGTCCACATGGACATTTACCAGCCAAAGAAAGAAACACTTTCTTCCTTTCTCCAAGTCTCTCACCGTTGCTCTGAGCAGTGCCTGTTGTCAGGGAGACCGGGTGTTGCATGCTGGCTCCCAGGCCGCCGTAACCACGGTAACTGTAGTTGAGGCCGCCGTTGATGTAGAGCTGGTCCTGGGAGAAGGCCGAAGCAGCCAGGGAGTAGGCAGAGTGGGCTAGGGAGGCTGGCTCACGACACACAGGCTTGTCCAGGGCAATCTGCTCCTCCTGGGGGGGGGGGGGAGGGGGGGGGGGGATGGTACGATGGGGTAGGGAAGGAGAGGGAGGAGGGAGGAGAGGAGAGGTGGAGAGAGGAGAGGGGGAGAGAGGAGAAGAGAGGGGGAAGAGGAGAAGGGGGAGAGGGGGGAATAAAGGAGAGGGGGAAGAGGGGAGAGGGGGGAATAAAGGAGAGGGGGAAGAGGGGAGAGGGGAGGAAAACAGAGTAAGTATGTTCAGTGTCATGTTTCCTTCAAGCTCTTTGATCTGAAGCACACACACAGTAGGGGTAATACAACATGATGTATACTGCCAGGAGCTGTGGACGCATACATGCATGATCACACCATCTGGACTCTCTCACCCACACAACCACAAACACCACAGCCACTCCAACTCAGCACACGCACGTCTCTGGAACACACACACAGGAAGCTGACTCACGTGGGCCTGGTACACGTCCAGTCGCATCCTCTTGGCTGCCTTCCGTGATTCGCTCTCGCAGGCGGCGGCCAGGATGTTCTCGGCCATGGCAGAGGTAAGGTGAGGTGGCGTCGGTCGTGTCTGCAAGGCGACCGAGGGGGGCAACCATTACACAACCATCACACAACACTGCTGGGACCACAATGTCCAGGGAACAGCCTTGTCCTGGATGCAACTGAGACAGCGTGGTAGTAACATGGGCTGAAGTTCTGATATCCACCACTGAAGGGCAGCAAAGAGACACCACCACACTTCAGGAGCCTGTACTTGATGTAGAGAACACGATCCTGCTGTCCTGATACATAGTATAGATAGAGAGATAAACAGTACCGATATAGTATAGATAGGCATTCTTCCGCATGAGAGTGTCAGAGAGAGATCATTAGAGAGTGAAATAGAATTAGAGAGATATAAAAAGTAATAGAGAAAGAGTCAGAGAGGGAGAGAGTCAGAGAGAGTTAGTCAGAGAGAAAGTCAGAGAGAGAGTCAGGGAGTCAGAGACAGAGTCAGAGAGAGTCAGAGAGAGTCAGAGAGAGAGAGGCAGAGAGAGTTAGTCAGAGAGAAAGTCAGAGAGAGAGTCAGAGAGAGAGAGTCAGAGAGTCAGTCAGAGAGAGAGGCAGAGAGAGAGCAGTTTACCTCCATGCCGTTCTTCTTCATGCGGCGGCAGGATTTGAGGTAGGTGCGGATGCGCTTGCGCGCGCGTTCCTGGAACTCTGGGAACTGGCGGCTGCAGGACTCGATGATGGCCTGGATCTTCTCCTTGGGCTGCTTGGAGATGGGGACCATGCGGTCCAGGTTCTCATCCACAAACAGACGCACAAACATCTGGAGGGGGTGGACACAGGTCCAGTCACACGGGCAACACAGTGAGGCACATCTGGATTAGACAGTGTGTGTGTGTTCCTGCCCGCCCTATCCGTGGTCTCGCCTCAAGAATCACCCGTGTTTTCCTGTCTGTGTGTGTGTGTGTCTTACGTTGAAGGCCTTTAGTCTCTCGGGGTCGACGCCCTCTGTGTCGTTGATCTTGTCGTTGTCGTCGTGGTCGTCATGGTCGTCGTCGTCGTCGTCGGCTCCCTGGGCTCTGCCCACCGTCAGGTCCTCAGCACCCACCTCCATCTTCACACACTCATAACTCCCTGAGCCGTACTGAGGAGACTGACACACACACACACACACAGACAGAGAGAGACACAAACACACACACAGAGACACAGACAGAGAGAGACACACACACACACACACAGGTACACACACACACACACACACACACACACACACACACACACACACACACACACACACACACACACAGGTACACACACACACAGGTACACACACACACACACAAACACATACAAAGAAAATAGAAAAAAAGTACATAAGAAACACATGGACAAAAGCCATTCAGAGGCTCCAGTCTTAGAGCGTGGACACATTGAACAGAGGCACAATAGCAGGATCCTCACTGATGGACCTGACAAAAGGTAGCAGCGCCAGCTCTTCCCTGATACTTCTGTGTGTGTGTGTGCGCGTGCGCCAGGCGAGGTAGTGGATGCGCTAGCTGCGTCCAAGGCCAGCCAGTATAGAGCTGGCTGAAGTGGTTCTCTACTCATTGGACAGAGACAAGACCTTGTTACGTCTGCTCTTCTCAAACACACATATCTGACCACAGTTCAACACACTTGTCTCTGTTGGGTCACAGTGCATTAGATCTCCTCCCACACACGCGCGCTGCAATCCAGAACCTTCCGTCACTATAGCCTCTGTGCAAATAGGTTTTATGGTGGAGGCACTTCAAGGACGAGCCACCCGATGGTTCTGCAGCCCTTTGAGAGGAACGCAGTGGCCTTCACAGAGCCAGCGTGCCAGCTCATAGGCTGGGACTGTCTCTGGGGGGAATAGAGAGGGAACTGTGTGTGTGTGAGAGTGTGGTGTGTGAGTGTTTAAGTGTCTGTGAGTGTGTGTGTGTGAGCTCACCTTGCTGCCATAGTCCCTGATGTCTCTGTCCAGCCTGAGCTCTGCGGGGTGGGGGTGTGCCAGGGGCAGGGGGAGGGGCAGGGGCTTGCCAGGGACGGGGTACTTCCTGCGCAGCTCATCGGGGGGCTCTGGGAGGAGGGTGCCCAGGAGTGCTGCCGTGGCGACGGGGAGACGTTCGCTCAAGTTGATTGGCTGCTGGTCCTCTGAGGAGGACGAGGAGGTGGTGCTGAAGTCCAGGGGGGCTGGCGGCCCGTTGCCATTGACGACCTCGCCGTAGGGTGCCCCCTGCTTCCCCCCGGAGCTGTCTGGGGGCGTGGCCACACCCGCGGAGGGCGGGGTCACGGTGGGCAGGCCGTTCCCACTGCCGCTCTCAGAGGAGGAGTCATCTGGAGAGAGAGAGAGGGAGAGAGAGATGAAGATGGAGAGAGATGGACAGAGAAAGAGATGGAGAGAGAGAGACAGAGAGGAAGAGAGAGATGGACAGAGAAAGAGATGGAGGGAGAGAGAGAGATGGAGAGGGTCATTAAACCATTCTACAGGTCGGTAGCATCTGTTGTTCTTCACTGTTGTCTCTCATGAACACCGTTTCACTGCCCTGACTGTGATCTGAACCTACTGACCAGTCTCCTCTGGTCCTGTCCCCCCCCCCCCCCACACACACACACACACTTCCTTTGACTGAGACAGGAAGTACACTAGGACACCAGTAGAGGGGGCTGTTACTGAGGCCGTACTGAAGCAGGAATACCCATAATGTGTGTGTGTATGTGTGTATGTTGTAAAGGGGATATTGTGGATGAGCTGGAAAGTGACAGTAGAACGAAGGCAGATTGTGTTGTGAGTGGTTGTTAGGTCAACAAGGAGACCAGGACTAGGTTCTCCTCTCCACCAGGAAGTTCACCTCTCATTCCCCTTCCATCCTTCAGACAGGCAGCAGCTACTAAATGAGTGACTGTGGAGTGTGTGTGTGTGTGTGTGTGATTCTTCATGAAGGACTGTTCTGGCTGACTGCTGTGTGGTTTGCTTTCCATCAATAAGACCAGTCAGTATTGTTCCTTTGTTCAGATATACACACACAACCTACACACACACACACACACACACACAACCTACACACACACATAACCTACACACACGCACACACACACACACACACAGCATTATGTCGAGTAAGGACTGGAGGGTCTCTTGTGCTACAAAGTCCCACCTCTCACTGGACACAGCCACATGACGACTCTACAGAGGATCCTATTCTCTCCTCGCTCACACACACACACACACCGACACAGACACACACACACAAGCACGTACAACCCATAGAGAGTAACTGAGAGGAGCTCACATGTATTGCAGACTGTGTGTGTATGCGTGTGTGTGTGTGTGTGATTTGGATTTAAAGCTACTGCGCGCGCGGCAGGGCAGTATAGTAGCCAACTTTCCTAAGCCTTCACACACACACACACACTTCTCCTTTCCTGGACTGTATTTTCAGTAAAAAGAAAAAGGAGAAAGCCAAGTGTCTCGTTTGAGAACGAGAGAGAGAGAGAGAAAGAGAGAGAGCCAGTCGGAAATAAGAAGGTATAGACAAGGGCGAGAGAGTGTCATTCTGGGAAAGAAGAGGGGAGGGGTGGAGCAGGAACCACCGCAGAGGAGAGAGGGATGAGAGAGGGAGAGAGAGAGAGGGAGGGATGGGTAGAGGAAGAGGGGGGAGGTATCCTAGCTGGAGAAGGAGGTCAGAGGGGGGTGGGGGTAGAGAGCAGGTCAGGGAGAGAGGCAGAGCGAGGGATGAGGAGGAAGCGTGGGGGGTGGAGAGAGAATGAGGGAAAGGGACAGGCACAAGAGGAGGGGGTGGAGGGGAGAGGGAGGGTGGAGGGGAGAGGGAGGGTGGAGGGGAGAGGGAGGGTGGAGGGGAGAGGGAGGGTGGAGGGGAGAGGGAGGGTGGAGGGGAGAGGGAGGGTAGAGGGAGGGTGGAGGGGAGAGGGAGAGGAGAAAAGCTAAAAAGCATGACAGGGAGATGGAAGAACAAGGGACTGGAGGAGGGAGGGAGAGAGGAGAGGGAGAGAGGGGATATGCATGGGGGCTATGGCAGTCGTCGTGTATTTATTAGAGTATAAAAGGTATTCATGCGCACAGTCTAAGGCCAACCTAATTCCTGCCAGCTCAACACAAATCCCCCTCAGCCAGCCATAGAGACAACCTCCTGTCTGCCTGCCTGGCTGCCTGCACCTACCCATACATCTACCCATCCATCTACCCATCCATCTACCCATCCATCTACCCATCCACCCCTGGTGCCTGCATCAACCCATCTGTGTGTGTATATATGGTGTGTGTGTGTATATGTGTGTGTGGATGAGACAGTCAATCGATGTTTTACCCGTGCTCCTCTCTGGGAGTCCTCCCAGAGCTCCAGGACACGGCAGCAAACACAGGAAGAGGAGAGCAGAGAGGAGGACCATCAGCCCCCCCCCCCCTTCCCATCCCCCCCCCTCCCCCCCACAACCCACTGGATATCCACAGTGCTAGACTCAGTGACCAACAGAATGGACTGACATGTCATACTTTTCCAGGTAGTGTGTGCCTGAACAGTTGAGCTGGTTTAGTAGTGTGATGTGTTTCTGCCATGCTGCATCTAGTCAAGTCCAAAAAATCTGACTCGTAAATCTTCAAGTCAACTTTCGATGTGAGTAATCAGCCTATTTCTAATTGAACAGAAGATATATGCATGTATTCCTCAGTTTGTCCAGAGTAACAAGCTGTTAATTAAAGAATGAGCCGATATATCAAGTCCTTGTGACTCTAACTCTCCTTTTCAAAGAAAACATTTTAATCAATATGATTTAATCTGCTGTGGCAATTCTATATTTTACAGGATGAGAGTATAAATCAATGTTTCTATTGTCGTTGGCCTCTTGTCCATTGATTTAAATAAACTGGGCAGATTAAAATTCTGGCATTCATTAAGAGGATTGTTTCTTTAATGTAGCGACGGTCCAATAAATTAGATGCCACTTTGCCATCTTAACACAGTAGCCTGAGGCTTCACACACAAACACACACACACACACACACACACACACGCACACAACACACAGAGCTTCTAAAATTGGGCTTCATCTAATTCAGAGCTTCACCAACTGCTTCATAGCCACTAACGCATGAAGTTGGAGATCAAAACATTCTGCTCCACCATGTTGTAGCACACACACACACACACACGCTAATTTAGAGCATGACATAACCCATGACACAGTGTTAACATGGCCGTGTCGTTAACATAGCCTATTGTGGGTTATGTGTGTGTCGGTGTGAGAGTAGGGATGGTGTGTGTATAGGTGTGAGGGTGAGAGTAGGGATGGTGTGTGTGGGTGTGAGGGTGAGAGTAGGGATGGTGTGTGTGGGTGTGAGGGTGAGAGTAGGGATGGTGTGTGTGTAGGCGTGGGCAAGGTCAGTGTAGAGACAGCAGCCAGTGGAGGACATGGAGGTCAGCTTAGACTAGAGAAAGAGAGAGAGAGAGAGAGAGACAAAGAGAGGGAGAGGGGGAGAGAGAGGGGGCGGGAAAAAAGAGAGAAATAGAGAGATAGGGAGAGAGACAATGGGAGAGAGCAAGGTGGGGGGTCAGAGAGGCCAGGACAGATAGATCAGGAGTATGTTTGGGGTCACTGTGTCCTAGGACTGGCCCTGGGGACCATGTGACATTGGGCAACGGGAGGCCAGCAGAGTCACATGATGAGGCCTGTGACCAAGGCAGAACCAATCGCACAAACGCCTCCATTCAGAGGGGGGGATACCCGGGGGTCATCTCTAGAGGTAGGACCTACACTACAGATCTGTCTTCAGCCTGCATGTTCACAAGCTTTTGAGTCATGTTCTCTAGAATGCATATTTGCAGTGTGTGTATGCCTGTGTGCATTGAGCAGGCGCTTCTAGCCTGTGGGTCCCGCCCAGATACTGTTGGTCACGCCCCCTTTACATTGGTCCCGCCCAGCTTTCCTGAGCCCTGCCCCACTCACAGCCATGCTCCAAGCCTGGAAGCAAACAAAGCTCTGTTGTCATGGCCTACTGATCCACACACACACACGGCCTCCCTTTCCATAATATCTGTCTAACACCGTGTTTTTCAGGGTTCTATTTAATACTCAGGATTGATTTCCCCTGTCGTTAGCTGGGGAGCTGGTGATGGGTCTGCTGCATGTGGAGGGGGAGGAGGAGGAGAGGGGAGACATGAGGGGGTAGGTGGTGAGGTGAAGCAGGAGGACCTGTCCTGGCTGCACGAGAGAAGGCCAGGAGAGAGGGGTAGAGAAGGGGGGCGGGGGGGGGGGGGTAGAGAGGAGTGGAAATGGAAGGAGGAGGGGATGGGTGGAGGACAAGTGGGAGGAGGAGAGGAGGGGTGGATGAAGATGGTAGAGGGGAGAGGAAAGTGGAAGGGGAGAGGATGGGTGGAGGAGGGGGGGGGGTGTAAAGGGTAGAGGGAGAGGGTAGAGGACAGGGGGGAGAGGGGAGAGGAAGAGGGGAGGGGAGGTAGCTCTAATGGGCTGGCCCTGTCGTTTCTCATTTGTGGCTCCACTACGCTCTGACAGCTTGAGGCTTTTTTTCCCCTCTCCCCTCAGCGGAGCTGACCTGAGCACTAGCAGTAACAGATGCTAATTCCTTCACTTCCACTTCCCCAATCTCCCCGAAGGGGGTGGGGTTGGGGCGGAGGGACTGCTGAGCTGGGGAGGGGGGGGAAGGGGGGGGGGCACGCTCGCTCCCCTCTGTGGGATTACACTGGATTATCCTGCTAAGAAGCGGCACGAGCTGCGCCCCATGCCTGCGCAAGGCCTGGCATCCCCATGGCAACTAGCCCTTCCCTGCTGACCCCCTCCCTCCCGGTTCCTCTCCCCCTGCTCGATGCAGGCGATCCTGAAACCCCCCCCCACCACCACACGGTGCTACAGCAGTGACAGCTGTCCCCTCTGTAGGAACCTGGCTGGAGCTGGGACTGAGGTTGGGACTGAGGCTGGAAGAGGAGAGGAGGATAGACCTCCTGCCCGGTGTGTCCTCTACTGTCTCTATGCCCCTGACACGACCAATAAGCTTCACACCTGACACCTGGAGAAGACCTGCACTGGGAGAGCCATCTGTGCTCTCTCTCTCTCTCTCTCTCTCTCTCTCTCTCTCTCACACACACTCTCACACACTCTCACTCACACACACACACACACACACTCTCACTCACACACACACACACACTCTCACTCACACACACTGTTTATGATGGCGTCACCCAGTAAAGTGTGGCAGCAGTGGAACACATGGGGCTGCTTCAGTGATCAGAGAGGGAGAGTAATCAGTTGATTTAGAACCGCCTGCTATCCAGTTAGGAGTTCAAAGCAGCGCTAGATAATGAAAGAGGGAAGGCAGTCCTATTTCACACCAATATCTGAAAAGAACCTCTCTCACACACACACACACACACACACACACACACACTCCTCCCTCTACATCACATCAGACTATGCATTTGAAGAGAAGACCCCCTCATCCCTGCATTTCAGCCGCTTGCCTCTTAATTGGCACCCTGCTGTTGAAGTGGGCCTCCTGTTGCAATTCTGCTATGGAGCTAACATCTGAAGGACTCCCTCATGCAGCTCCACCATGGAGCCCACTCCCTCATGCAGCTCCATCGTGGAACCCACTCCCTCATGCAGCTCCATCGTGGAGCCCACTCCCTCATGCAGCTCCACCATGGAGCCCACTCCCTCATGCAGCTCCACCGTGGAGCCCACTCCCTCATGCAGCTCCATCGTGGAACACACTCCCTCATGCAGCTCCACCGTGGAGCCCACTCCCTCATGCAGTTCCACCGTGGAGCCCACTCCTTCATGCAGCTCCACCGTGGAGTCCACTCCCTCATGCAGCTCCACCGTGAAGGCCGACACAGTCTACTGGCGCAAAGACTTGACTGAACACAGATTGGGGATCCAAAAACAGGTCAGTGACCCTCTGGGTGAGGAACAGGGTTGGCAGTAGAGTAACAATAGAGCCACAGTAGAGTGACAGTAGAGGGAACAATGGTGAGCGCAGAGCCGAGCCAGCGCAGGTCAGACACATTGAGCCAGACCCCCAGAGAACAGAGAGAGGGGTGGACAGACAGCCCCTCATTGTGCCGGGTGACACAGGCAGGGATGACTCTGTGACCAGCTCCCTCTGGAGGGAGGAGGGGTGGGGAGAGAGGGGGCGACAGGGAGGCACAAAGACACTGGGAACGGAGGGTCCCCCTACCCCCACCCTCTGTCTACCCCTCCCTCCCCCCGACACATACAAACACACACACACTATATGTCTGTGTGTCAGCCTGCTAGTGGCCGACTAGCAACGCGTGTCCATACTAAGCAGCCCACAACAAGGTCAAAACAAGGACCAAAACTCTCCCCCTCTCCCCATAATAAAGTCTGTGGAGAGGGTCTGTGTCAGAGTACTCAGTCCAGCAGCATTACTGAACATCTGAGATGTGGGCAGCCGGTCAAAGCCTTAACAGGATGTGATGACGAGAGGGGCCAGCATGCCAGGCAGCCAGCAGGCTGGCAGAGCCAGGATCTCACTGGGGGGAGGGGGAGGGGAGGAGGGGAGGAGGAGGGGAGGGGAGGAGGAGGAAGGGGGGGGGCAGCGCTCTCTGATAGCCTTTAACCTAGCTTACACTACTTCTGCTTTTCCTCTATCTCCCTCTCTCTACTTCCCTCTCCCTCCTTCCAGCATCTCTTGCTCCCCCCCCCCATCTCTGTGTTTTCTACAGTGCTGTGTGCAGGGCTGCAGGGCAGAGGGGTAAATCCAGTGCCAGGCTTGCCGGGCCTCCTGCAGGCAGCCAGCAGGAGCAAGACAGGAGGAAGAGAAGGAGGGCTCTCCCACTGAATAGACATTATTGTAGACGTTTTAAAGGGGGGGGGGAGACAAAAAGCCTATTTAATGGTCTGGTGAAAGGACAGAGTGATAGCGAGGGGGAGAGAGAGAGAATGAGAGGGGGAGAGGAGGACCAGAAAATGAGAGAGGAGGGGATGACAAATCACAAGCTCTGCAGTCCCATGCCCCCCCACTACACACACACACACACACACACACACACTACACAGAGATCAAGACGGGGAGGGAGGGAAAGAGAGAGAGGGAGGGAGAAACTGCCACACAATGATTCATCAAAGACAATCAGGAAATAGAGCAGGGCAAGGAAAATACAGACCTTGTGTAGCGGTGCTATAGACATCTAGTACAAACACAGCACTAGGACCGGGGTGGAACCCTGCCATTCTATTGACATTCTTTGGCGACACCAGGGGAAGAGGAGATCTATGACAGATATCTGATGGATAACGGAGAAATCCCAAGGTTTAATCTGCTGTAATCCTCCTCACTGCTTCACCCTTCACTCAGACCCATCCAGCTGTGCTGCTAGACGGAACTGCAGCTCCCCAGAGGAGGAGGTGGAGGAGAGAGGAGAAGAGAAGAGAGGAGAGAGGAGGAGGTGGAGGAGAGAGGAGATGGAGGAGAGAGGAGAAGAGAGGAGAGAGGAGGAGGTGGAGGAGAGAGGAGAAGAGAGTAGAGAGGAGGAGGTGGAGGAGAGAGGAGAAGAGAGGAGAGAGGAGAAGAGAGGAGAGAGGAGGTGGAGGAGAGAGGAGGAGATGGAGGAGAGAGGAGGAGGTGGAGGAGAGAGGAGGTGGAGGAGAAGATGGAGGAGAGAGGAGGAGGTGGAGGAGAGAGGAGGAGGTGGAGAAGAGAGGAGAAGATGGAGGACGTGGAGGAGAGAAGAGGAGATGGAGAAGGGAGGAGAAGAGAGGAGGAGGTGGAGAGAGGATAAGAGAGGAGGAGATAAGAGGAGGTGAAGGAGAGACGAGGAGAAAGGAGGAGGTGGAGGAGAGGAGGGGAAACAGAGGGAGGATAGATACAGTGGATGCGAACACACTTCCTTGCATGTTTCTCTCCTCTGATCCAGGCAAATGAATATTGCATCATAATGGCTGGGAGAAAGGGAAGCAGGAACAATCTCCCCAGATGCTCGCTAGCACGCCCCCCCTCCCACACACCCCTCCAACACACCCCTCCCACACACCCCTCCCACACACCATACACACACAAGCACAACACGCACACACAAATCCATACATTCTGCTGTCATCCCTCTAGACAGAATGATTTCCAATATTCATGGATTGACTGGGATAGGTTGGGATAGGTTAGGATAGAGCACGCTGAGAAAAGCTGGAACTGTGAGATGAATGACTGGATGAATGGATAGATGGATGGAGGGATGAAGAAAGGCAAAAAAAGGAGGCAGCGAGTAAAAGAGAGGCAGAGAGAAAGGCAGAGAAAGAGAGGGGCAAAGAGAGAGAGAGTGAGAGAGGCAGATAAAGAGAGGGAGAGAGAGAGAGGCAGTGAAAGAGAGGAAGAGAGAGAGAAGGAGAGAGAGGCAGAGAAAATAAAAGAGAAACAGAGAAAGAGAAACACACACACAGAAACAGAGACAAACAGAAAGAGGGGAAAACATCAGTGTTTCCCTCTCTGTGCCAGAAGGACAGCTGAACTACAGCAAACAATACAACAGTGGCTGTCACCCAGGCTGGGAGGGCTTTACACCACTAAAGACACACACACACACACACACACACACACGCTGCTAGTGGCCTGTAGGACTGACACACAGAGAAAGAGTGTGAGAGATGAGGGGTGGATGGATGGATGGAGGGTATGAGAGAAATGCATGCAGAGAAAAGCCGTAGAAGCCGGATGGCAGGACTGATAGGAGGAGGAGAAGGGAGAGATCCGGAGGGAGAGAGGCAACAATGGGCCACTCCTTTTGGCTGACATTAGAGTAGCAGCAGCTTTACCATGGAGGAGAGGGATGGAGGAGGAGGGGGGGGAGGGAAGAGCAGAACATGTGTGGTGTTAACGAGACCATCTTCCTCCTGCAGCAAGATGAAAGAGAGGGAGAGGGAGAGAGAGAGAGAGAGAGAGGGAGGAGAGGTGGAGTGAGCGAGGCAGAAGTGAGTGGGAAAGAGGAAAACAGGGAGAGGGGGAGGGATGTAGAGGGAGGGAGCGAGATAAAGAGAGAGAGAGTGACTGGGAGAGGGAGTGCGAGAAGAGCGGAGAGGGGGAGAAGGATGGAGAGAGGGAGTGGAGGGTGGACAAAGGGGAACAGAGTAACTGCAGGCAGGATGCGTGGATGGAGGGAGGGGCAGGGTGGGGGGAGGGGGCAGGGGGAGGGGGGGCAGGGAGAAGGGGCAGGGGAGGGTGGCGTTCCTGCACCAACTCCTCACAGTTTAAAGGCTCGGATTCAATACCAGAGCTCCATGTCTCTGAGTCCGGGCCAAAACAGCAGGCTTGCTCATTCCCATGCCCCTACTAGCGATAGGAGCCAAAACCACAGCCTCAACCCAGCCCCAGTCCCTCTGACAAACACAGCACTGATTGCACAGCCAAGCCAAGGAAAGGGATAGGAACTGCACGTCTAACAGTTCCATTCTCTCAGTCCATGGTCCTTGTGGGACAGTTCAGAATGTAGTTATGGCCCAGATTATGAGTATTTAGGCTGGGGGGGAATCACATGCCTTTCCATCTCAAGTCCCCTCCCCCTTCAAACAGGAGTCCTAGGGCCTCCTCTATTCCTCCCACTGCTCCAGGGAAAACAGACTGCAGTAGAGTCGAAGGTTTACTTCTATGTCCTTGTTTATTCCTCCTGCTCCAAGCTGCTTACTGATCCTTAAACATGCACTCTGTCCCTTCTCCCAGTAAAGCTCTGGCCCTGGCCTCTGCAGCCGACACGCACGCACACACACGCACGCACACACACACACGCACGCACACACACACACGCACGCACACACACACACACACAAAGCCCTGGCCTTTGCCAGCCGACAGGCCTCATCCCTGGGTGGCCTCAGGGTAGGGCTGAGAAAGACTGGCCTTTGACATCCATAGGGCAGCTCTACCTGTGTGTCTGTGTAAGTGTGTGTGAGGTCTGTGAGAGTGTGATGTCTTCGTGTGTCTGTGTGTGTGTGTATCTGACAGTCTTCTTGATCAAGCCCAGGGGTCTATAAATAGTGAGGAGCAGCTAAGCTGCTTCTACCAGTTAAAGAACCGTCTCTTCTTCCTCAGAGTCCAGCCGCTGACGGAACTCCTGACCTAGCCTAGCCTAGCATGACCTAGCCTAGCATGACCTAGCCTAGCCTAGCCTGACCTAGCCTGCATGGAGAGAGGGAGAGAGGAGGAGAGAGAAGGAGAGGGAGAGAGGGGGAGAGAGCTCTGCTCAGCTACAGCTGAAGACATATCCTATACAGAATAGACTAAGACACAATATAGACATCCCAGTACACTGAGACAGGACAGCCTAGACAGGACAGTCTAGACAGGACAGCCTAGACAGGACAGTCTAGACAGGACAGTCTAGACAGGACAGTCTAGACAGGACAGCCTAGACAGGACAGTCTAGACAGGACAGTCTAGACAGGACAGTCTAGACAGGACAGTCTAGACAGGACAGTCTAGACAGGACAGTCTAGACAGGACAGCCTAGACAGGACAGCCTAGACAGGACAGTCTAGACAGGACAGTCTAGACAGGACAGTCTAAACAGGACCGTCTACACAGAGACAGAACAGTACAGTACAAGCTGCACAGGAAACCACTGTTTTGCAAATGTGAGACAGACAAAACCTCCCACTTCTGTCACCACTCCAGTGTTTGGTGTGTGTGAGGGTGTGGTGTGTGAGTGTGGTATGTGTGTGGTATGTGTGTGGAGTGTGTGTGGTGTGTATAGTATGTGTGTGGTATCTTTGTGGGTGTGGGGTGTGTGTATGTGTGTGGTGTGTGTGTGTGTGTGTTTACAGCACTGTCTGCCAGGCTA
This sequence comes from Osmerus mordax, assembly GCF_038355195.1. NCBI lineage: Eukaryota > Metazoa > Chordata > Actinopteri > Osmeriformes > Osmeridae > Osmerus > Osmerus mordax. The sequence continues at coordinate 17,477,314 of NC_090056.1, read as the reverse complement.
AAATATGTGTTCTCAGTGTGACACTGCATAAACAGTGCATTCTAGCAATGGTGACATGTTGCTGTAATCTGTGTGTGCACAGTAAATATATCTCTGTTTCTGTGCCTGTAGAGCACAATGCACATGCACAGCCAGCTGTTTGCTTGTCTCCTGTACCGATGAAGACTTAGGAGACACAATCTAGTTGAAGACGTCCAGAAAGATGGCCACTCACCATGGTTCTGTATCACAAGCATGGAAATAACTATCTTTATGTTATTACCTACCTGTATCTCCGGATGCACACACTTGTACATACACAGTACACACACACACACACACACACACACACACACACACACACTATTCAGCCCTCTCAGCATCAGTAAATTACATTTGTTCACCCCCCAAAAATTGCAAGCAATAAAAGATTGAGCAGGGTGATTTTATCTAGGTCAGTGACATTCAGCGTGCGTTCTCCTTAGAGGACAGTCATTAGGACCTTCATCATGGTTAATATGTAGCCTGTCTGTCTGCAGCCTGTCTGTCTGCAGCCTGTCTCTCTGCAGCCTGTCTGTCTGCAGCCTGTCTGTCTGCAGCCTGTCTGTCTGCAGCCTGTCTCTCTGCAGCCTGTCTGTCTGCAGCCTGTCTGTCTGCAGCCTGTCTCTCTGCAGCCTGTCTCTCTGCAGCCTGTCTGTCTGCAGCCTGTCTGTCTGCAGCCTGTCTCTCTGCAGCCTGTCTGTCTGCAGCCTGTCTGTCTCAGTCCTCATGCTGCCCAGACACACCCACTCTCTACTGCGGATGCTGGGGTTCTGATTCCCCCTGCAAAGACTCTTCTCCTGTCCTGTCCTGTCCTCCCCTTTCATCATCATCCTCCTCTTCCCCTCTCCTCTCCCCCACCCCCTCTCTCTAACCCTCTCTTCCCCCCCCCCCCCCTCTTGGGGCCAAACTCCCCCCCAAGAGGGGGGGGGGGGGAGTCATCATCTCACTCTACTGGGGCCTTCCTAATTTAATTAGCGCATGAGAATTCTGGCCTTGAGAGGTGAAAGACAATGCTGAGGCACCCGGAGCCCCTGCCTACCGCTGCTGCCCACACAGACTAAACACACACACACACACACACAGCCGCCTGCCTAGCACACAAAGACCCAGACTGTGAAGCTCATCACAGCTCCACCCATCCCCACTCTGCTCCCACACAAGAACTCCAAACAACGCACACTCTACCAACGTCACACACACACGCGCAGGAATGGGACACAAACTGAAACAGACAAGACATGCCACATGTATACACACACACACACACACACACAGGGCCTGTGGCGGAGTGTGAGTGTGGGCTGACCTCACAGCTGGAGGAAGAGGAGGGGAAATGTTTTCCCCCCTCGGGCTGATCAGGGAGCTGCTTCTGCAGCTCAGCTTCCTACACAACAGAGGGCAGGATGGAGGGCCAGGAATGTGCATGTACGTGTGTGTGAGAGACAGTGTGTGTGAGAGAGAGAGAGAGAACGAGTGAGTGTGAGAGAGAGAGACACAGAGAGAGAGAGAGCAAGGAGGTAGAAAGTGCCGGTCGCTAAGGTGTTTGTGGGAGAGACATGTCTGGAGCTCAGGAAGGGTGTCTGTGATGACACAGGGGAGAGAGTCCTACACTGTCTGTTCACCCACTGACACACTCTGACTGACTGGCACACAGGGACAGCCTGACTGGCTGGCAGGGGGGGAGGGAGGGGAGAGGAGAAGAAGGGAGAGTGTCTGGGAGTGTCCCTCCCCCATGATTAAGTATGCCTGGCCTGTACAAGGCCAGACTGCATCGCTGTGTTAACAGCCCCTCCTCTCACTCAGACCACATCTCATTATCAGTCCTCCAGCCGGCCAGCCAGCCAGCCCCTCACAGGGGGAGGGGAGAGCTGCAGGTTATCAATATAGGGCCAGGGCTGGAGGGGTAGGCTGGAGGGGTAGGCTGGAGGGATAGGCTGGAGGGGTAGGCTGGAGGGGTAGACTGGTGGGGTAGACTGGTGGGGTAGGCTGGAGGGGTAGGCTGGTGGGTAGGCTGGAGGGTAGGCTGGTGGGTAGGCTGGAGGGGTAGGCTGGTGGGGTAGGCTGGTGGGGTAGGCTGAAGGGGTAAGCTGGTGGGTAGGCTGGAGGGTAGGCTGGTGGGTAGGCTGGTGGGGTAGGCTGAAGGGGTAAGCTGGTGGGGTAGGCTGGTGGGGTAGGCTGGGGGGATAGGCTGGAGGGGTAGGCTGGAGGGGTAGGCTGGAGGGGTAGGCTGGTGGGGTAGGCTGGTGGGGTAGGCTGAAGGGGTAAGCTGGTGGGGTAGGCTGGTGGGGTAGGCTGGGGGGATAGGCTGGAGGGGTAGGCTGGAGGGTAGGCTGGTGGGGTAGGCTGGAGGGGTAGGCTGGTGGGTAGGCTGGTGGGTAGGCTGGTGGGGTAGGCTGGAGGGGTAGGCTGGTGGGTAGGCTGGTGGGTAGGCTGGAGGGTAGGCTGGTGGGGTAGGCTGGAGGGGTAGGCTGGATGGGTAGGCTGGAGGGTAGGCTGGTGGGGTAGGCTGGAGGGGTAAGCTGATGGGGTAGGCTGATGGGGTAAGCTGGTGGGGTTGACCTTCCAGCTATAGTCCAGTCCAGGGTGTCCCAGGTTACAGACAGGGAGATGTGTCGAATCACCTTCCTATTTTTTTTTGCTTACGTTAGATCAATGACATATGCCCTGCCACATACAAACACACACATACACACACAGATACAGTCAGGTCCATAAATATTTGGACATTGACACAATTTTCATCATTTTGGCTCTGTATACCACCACAATGGATGTGGTGGTTGAAATGAAATAATCAAGATGTGCTTTAAGTGCAGACTTTCAGCTTTAATTTCAGGGTATTTACATCCAAATCAGGTGAACGGTGTAGGAATTACAACACATTTTATATGTGGGCCCCCCCTTTTTAAGGGACCAAAAATAATTGGACAAACTAACAATCATAAATCTAATTGTCACTTTTAATACTTGGTTGCAAATCCTTTGCAGTCAATGACAGCCTGAAGTCTGGAACCCATAGACATCACCAAACGCTGGGTTTTGTCCCTGGTGATGCTCTGCCAGGCCTCTACTGCAACTGTCTTCAGTTCCTGCTTGTTCTTGGGGCATTTTCCCTTCAGTTTTGTCTTTAGCAAGTGAAATGCATGCTCAATTGGATTTAGGTCAGGTGATTGACTTGGCCATTGCAGAACATTCCACTTCTTTGCCTTAAAAAACTCTTTGGTTGCTTTCGCAGTACGCTTCGGGTCATTGTCCATCTGCACTGTGAAGCGCCGTCCTATGAGTTCTGAAGCATTTGGCTGAATCTGAGCAGATAATATTGCCTGAAACACTTCAGAATTCATCCTACTGCTTTTGTCAGCAGTCACATCATCGATAAATACAAGGGAACCAGTTCCATTGGCAGCCATACATGCCCACGCCATAACACTACCTCCACCATGTTTCACTGATGAGGTGGTATGCTTTGGATCATGAGCAGTTCCTTCCCTTCTCCATACTCTTCTCTTCCCATCATTCTGGTACAAGTTGATCTTGGTCTCATCTGTCCATAGGATGTTGTTCCAGAACTGTACAGGCTCTTTTAGATGTTTTTTGGCAAACTCTAATCTGGTCTTCCTGTTTTTGAGACTCACCAATGGTTTACATCTTGTGGTGAACCCTCTGTATTTACTCTGGTGAAGTCTTCTCTTAATTGTTGACTTTGACACAGATACGCCTACCTCCTGGAGAGTGTTCTTGATCCGGCCAACTGTTGTGAAGGGGTTTTTCTTCACCAGGGAAAGAATTCTTCTGTCATCCACCACAGTTGTTTTCCGTGGTCTTCCGGGTCTTTTGGTGTTGCTGAGCTCACCAGTGCGTTCTTTCTTTTTAAGAATGTACCAAACAGTTGATTTGGCCACACCTAATGTTTTTGCTATCTCTCTGATAGGTTTGTTTTGATTTTTCAGCCTAACGATTGCTTGCTTCACTGATGGTGACAGCTCTTTGGACTTCATATTGAGAGTTGACAGCAACAGATTCCAAACACAAATACCATACTTGAAATGAACTCTAGACCTTTTAGCTGCTCGTTGTCAAAGATTATTAACCGTTTATGGGCAGCTGTAAAAGAGCAGCTCCAATCAGGAGCCTGGCTGGAGGATGGCAGGGTAAAGTCCTTGTTGCAACAGAGACACTGGCAAACTCCACTTCTCAGGGAATATTATCCGGTCTCTCTCAAGTTGGGCTGTGCCTGTTATCTCACGAAGGGTGACAACGAGCCTACATAGCCTGGAGGAGATGTGTGTGTGTGTGTAACCTTTGTTCTCATTTTTATACTCTCTTGCACAAGACATGGAGGCAGTACCAGCCACCGAGCTCCTTTCTGGGGGTTAAGCACTGGCTCTCTGTGCCCTTCTCTTCCCCCTCGCTGTGTAGCCCGAGCCACGCACGCACGCACGCACACAAACACACAAGGTTACAGTGTCTCCCATTATCCGTTTTTCCACCAAGGGCTCTTTTTCATTAAAGACTCAGAGAGATGCACACACACACACTTTCGCTAGCCAAAACCTGCTCTCCCCCAGTACACCCCCCTACCCTGAGAGCAAGGCCAACCACCACCATAACTCCCCTAGCTTTGTTTCCATCCCAAACATTCTCCACAAGAGCTGTGAATGTGTGTGTGTTCACGCTTATCTCATTCTTAAGACTAGTGTGCATACACCAACCTGAAAACCAAGCCCCTACACCCAACGTCTATAAACACACACACACTATCAGGGCCCCTGGTAGGCCAGCCTTTCCATCAGGTCCATACAGCCAATCTCTTCAAGGCTAGTGAGAACATAAAGGGCCAGGCTGGGGCCGAGAGGATGAGAAAATGGAGTTGACCCATGAATGTAAGAGTCTAATCATAAAGCAGAGTCCAGGGTCAGAATCTGTACAGTAAATTACTGGGCAGCTACATCCAGAGCAGGCCTGAGGGTTTAGTATGGCCTGGGGAGGGGGGGGGGGGGGGAGAGAGAGAGAGAGAGAGAGAGAGAGAGAGAGAGAGAGAGAGAGAGAGAGAGAGAGAGAGAGAGGGGGAGAGAGAGAGAGAGGGAGAGAGAGAGAGAGAGAGAGGGGAGAGAGAGAGAGAGAGAGAGAGAGAGAGAGAGAGAGAGAGAGAGAGAGAGAGAGAGAGAGAGAGAGAGAGAGAGAGAGAGAGGGAGGGAGAGAGGGAGGAGGGCTTGCTCTGCAGGCATGATCAACAGCCCAGGGACAAACACAGTTTAAACGGGCAAACCGACCAGTGTTTTTTCACCTGCTGATGAAGGAAGGGGGGTGAGGGTTATAGGGCTTGAGGCTGGAGCTGGAGGCAAGGGGCTAGGGCAGGGGCTGGAGGCTAGGGCAAGGGCTGGAGGCAGAGGGCTAGGGCAGGGGCTGGAGGCAGGGGGCTAGGGTAGAGGTCTGGAGAAGCAAGAGGAGCTCTATAAGGACGAGAGAGCTTGAGGGAGCTTTATCTGATCTCATTTCCCTTCGGCAGAAGCCCAATCCCCTGAATGGGGGGCGGGGGCGGGAGTTGTGTCAGGCAGGGATCAGGCTGCTTACAGGGTGCGGTGGGGGCACAGAGGGGAGGCAGAGGGAGGAGGGGGGGAGGGTGTACTGGAGGGGACGTGGCAGAGCTCCTTGAGGGAAATCAACCATAGAAAGAGACAAAGAGAAAAGGGAAGGAGGGAGAGGCTAGACAAGGAGCACAAACACCTCGAAGGACCATCTCAACACACTGCTGTTCCACCATGACCTAGCCTGAACACTAAATACACCTGGAGAGGAGAGAGGGAGAGGGGGAGAGAGAGTAGGATAGGAGCGGAGGAAGATTATCTGGCAGGCTGAGGGCAGAGGGGGGTGGGGGCCAGAGGGTCGGGGATGGGAGAAAGAGAGTAGTTAACCCGTTGTGGGTGATCTCATTTTATCCCTCTCTCACCAACATCTGGCTCATCTTGCTGCATCCACTGACCCCTTTCGCCACAATAGACACCCCCCCTCGTCATCATCACCTGTGACGTCATGCCTGTACAGTATAAGCCCAGGGCAGACTGCTACTGCTGCATGCAAGGAGGTACTGGCTGGTGTTAGGGGGAGACAGTGGCAGGCTGCCTGCTACACTGCGGACCTGGCTGTGGATCTAGGAAGTAGGGCAGGATTGTCGTGGAGGGGATCCCTCCATCCCCTCACAGGGGGTAGCTCTTTCTTCTGCCTCTACTCTGCCTCTACCCTGGCTGTACGCTGCCTCTACTGTCTGTTTTCTGCCTCTATTCTGTTTCTACTCTGCCTCCACCCTGGCTGTATTCTGCCTCTAGCCTGTCTTTCTCTGCCTCCGTTATGTCACTGCTCTGTCTCTATCCTCAGTGTCCTTGGGGTCAGCGGGTGCTCAGGAACTGAATTTTAACATGAGCACAAGTCAAATACGTTGATGGGCCTTATCTTATCGGGAGGGTCAAATTGAGGCGAGGTCCCCAGAGGGAGTAGGTCTGACCGTGCAGCTGACAGGAGAGGGAAAGGGAGTGGGATCGACAGTCATGGGTACAAATTTCAGGTTTTGGAGATTTATGGGTCAACCTTTACACCCGTTCTCTGAAACGCACCTCCCTTCTCCTACTCATAAAACAATAAGAGACCAGGGTGGGTCGCTCCCAAGGTCTTCCAAAAACACACATGCACACACACACCACAGACACACACACATACCTACACACCATCCTTGATGGGGGACAGGACAGGATTCTGAGAATCAAGAGGGCTTAGACCTGATCAAAAAGTATCTTTCCTAACCTAGGCAAGCCTAAACCAAGCCTACCCAGGCATAAAGTAAGATCTAAGATTGATGTAACTAGACCTACCCAGACAATGTGGGACAACTGTTTCCTTCCTAACCTGGGCCTGGGCACAGTCCTGCAGTCAGAGGCAGGCAGGCAGGCAGGAAAGCAGAGAGACAATCAGGAAAACAGAGAGACAAGCACAGGTCCTGAATACAGGTCCTAATTGCAGTTTCCCATAGAAAACACACACTGATTATAAATATGCTAACAGGCGTTCAGTCACAGCCGGGGTCCATTTCTGTAAACAAAACAGTTTCTGTTTCCCGTCTCTCTCCCTCCTCTGCTGGTGAGCCTTAGTTTGTAATAATTAATTGACTTGCCTTATTATTTTAGTGTGTGTCGTGGAGGGGGGTGCAGTAAATAATTAACAAGCCTCTGGCCCTTTCTCAGTGCAGAGCATCCTTCCCATGCATACATGAGAACACAAGAGGAACAAACAAACACACACACACACACACAAATATGGATACAAAGACCCACAAACACAGATTACCCATAGGCCTACTGGTTTTCTGTTCAGAGCAGCTGCCAGCATTGGT
>NC_090056.1:17445656-17469709 GCF_038355195.1 Osmerus mordax | reverse complement strand
TTCCATCCTTCTATCCATCCATCCATCCATCCATCCTTCTACCCATCCTTCTATCCATCCATCCTTCTATCCATCCATCCATCCTTCTATCCATCCATCCATCTATCCATCCATCCATCCTTCTATCTATCCATCCATCCTTCTATCCATCCATCCTTCTATCTATCCATCCATCCATCCATCCATCCATCCATCCATCCTTCTATCTATCTATCTATCTATCTATCCATCCATCCATCTTTTTATCCATCCATCCTATCCATCCATCCATCTAGCCTTCTATCCATCCATCCATCCATCCATCCTTCTATCTATCTATCCATCCATCCATCCATCCATCCATCCATCCATCCTTCTATCCAGCCATCCTTCCATCTATACATCCATCCATCCTTCTATCTATCTATCCATCCATCCATCCATCCTTCTCTTCTATCCAGCCATCCTTCTATCTATCCATCCATCCATCCTTTTATCCTTCCATCCATCCTATCCATCCATCCATCCATCCATCTAGCCTTCTATCCATCCACCCATCCATCCACCCATCCATCCATCCATCATATGAATCGGGTAAACTGTACTCGCATCAGCAAAAGCCCTCTCTTTCCCTTGCAGCAGCCATACTGTAGCACCCTTGCTCCTCACTGGAATCCCCCCCTCCTCCCCCACTCTACCCCACTGTAAGAGGCATCAAGCCACCCCCCCCTCCCTCTGGAAGCATGGAGAAGCAGCAGGGAGAGGCTGCTTGATCCAAATTGATTCCAGCATCTTCTCTCGCCTGGATCTGGCCTTTCCACTCTACTCACATCACAGTCCAGTGAGTGTGCTCGCTCTCTGGCCTGGCCTGCTCGCTCTCTGGTCTGGCCTGGGCCTACACCAGATCCTGGAGCTCAGCTCACATACACACACACACACACACATCTCAACCTGGGCTGCTAGCTGGCTCTGCTAACTGCTCTCAAGCCAAACGCTCATGTGTTAGGATTGCTCTACGTATAATATAGCACTGCATTGGGTCTATCTGCCCACACAAACATTTTGCAAAGCTCCTTTTTTCATCCTATAGACAGTTTGAAGGATTTCGTTTAAATCACTTGCATTGGAAAGAGAGATAAGAGATTGAAGGGGAAAGAGAATAATTGAGAGAGAAAATGGTTGGATGGATACAAAGAGAGCGGAGAGGGAGGAGGGAAAGAGGAGAGAAAAAGACGCATACAGAGAAAGAGAGAGACAGAGGGAGAGACAGAGAGAGAGAAAACAGCAGTGGCTGTGCTCTTACCGTCTTCCTCTTTGTGTGCGTTGTGCGGGCTGTGCATTCTCTCTCCTCGGTTGGGGTTGGGGGGAACTCAGGTCAGACGCAGGGCCGTGCTCAGCTGCTATCCATGTGGGGTCACTCATATCAAAGTCCTCACTGCTCACTGAACTCTCATCCTGACCGGGGGGAGGGAGGGGAGGAGGGGGGAGGGGGGGGAGAGATAAGGAAAGGAGAGAAGCGTGTCATTCGGTGGACAGCTTAGACAGGTGGATTGTGGGGGACGACATAAAGAGATGCAGGAGCCTATCCCAATGACGGGCCCGTCGGACATCAAAGTTGCCAGTGGTGACGGGAGGCCGGGTTTCCTGTCACGAGGAGGATGAGGAGATCTTAACGGCCTGGGGGCGGCCATGACACCCTGTCTGCAGGTATGACGGCTCGTTACGGCCCATCTGAACTGTGGCCTGATGAGGGGAGATTGAACGACACTAATGTGATCCACACTGTGCGCCTAGGAAATCCTGTCTCACTTATTCTCGAGTCAGGTGGCTGAGCGGTTAGGGAATCAGGCTAGTAATCCGAAGGTTGCCAGTTCGATTCCCGGCCGTGCTAAATGACGTAGTGTTCTTGGGCAAGGCACTTCACCCTACTTGCCTCGGGGGGGAATGTCCCTGTACTTACTGTAAGTCGCTCTGGATAAGAGTGTCTGCTAAATGACTAAATGTAAATGTAGGTACATTTCCATTCTCTATATAATATCCATACAGTGTACCCTTTCTGTGTTGCAACAGTTCTCTTTCTTCATAGTCTGTATAGGAATAAGGCCACAAAGCATTACTCAACCTGAATACACTGCTGGCTGAACAATTTCACTGACCCCCCATGCTCCCAGCCCAGTCAAGGGCTTCAATGTAAATGTATATGTAAATGTTATTCACCAGGCTATTTCACCAGTGCACAGCCTAGCACTCATAAAACACTTCAGTCCCAAGGTCTGAGTCATCCAGCTTTACCAGTCCTTGATACCCGACTAGCCCCAGCCCCTAGCTCCAGCCCCTAGCTCCAGCCCCTAGCTCCAGCACCTAGCCCCAGCCCCTAGCTCCAGCCCCAGCCCCTAGCTCCAACCCCTAGCCCCAGCCCCTAGCTCCAGCCCCAGCCCCTAGCCCCAGCCCCTAGCCCCAGCCCCTAGCTCCAGCCCCAGCCCCTAGCTCCAGCCCCAGCCACTAGCTCCAGCCCCAGCCACTAGCTCCAGCCCCAGCACCTAGCCCCAGCCCCTAGCTCCAGCTCCTAGCCCCAGCCCCTAGCTCCAGCTCCAGCCCCAGCCCCTAGCTCCAGCCCCTAGCTCCAGCCCCAGCACCTAGCCCCAGCCCCTAGCTCCAGCCCCAGCCCCAGCTACAGAGCTCCAGCACTGGCTCTCCAAAACCAGCCTCAGTAAACATCCCTGGCCCAGTCTAGCCAAGTCCCCATCCCTAGGCCAGCCCAGCCCAGGCCCAGCCCCAGCCACCAGTGGAAGTATGTGGGTGACGTCCCCCTCCTTAACCTCCAACTATGTGTTGATTGGACATTCACTGGGCTGCTTTGTGACTGGTATAGTGTGTGTGTGTGGCGCAGTCACTGTGCCTCCTCTGGTTGTGTGGAGGATGTGAGAGCTCTACACTCTCTGTAATGAGGTTCAGAGTGCTGCAGCTGCCTCTCAGGCTATACATACATACATACATACATCTGTGTCTGTCTCTGTGTCTGTCTCTGTGTCTGTCTCTGTGTCTGTGTCTGTCTCTGTGTCTGTCTCTGTGTCTGTCTCTGTGTCTGTCTCTGTGTCTGTCTCTGTGTCTGTCTCTGTGTCTGTCTCTGTGTCTGTCTCTGTGTCTGTCTCTGTCTGGCTCTGTCTGTGTCTGTCTGGCTCTGTCTGTGTCTGTCTGGCTCTGTCTGTGTCTGTCTGGCTCTGTCTGTGTCTGTCTGGCTCTGTCTGTGTCTGTCTGGCTCTGTCTGTCTCTGTGTCTGTCTGTCTCTGTGTCTGTCTGTCTCTGTGTCTGTCTGTCTCTGTGTCTGTCTGTCTCTGTGTCTGTCTGTCTCTGTGTCTGTCTGTCTCTGTGTCTGTCTGTCTCTGTGTCTGTCTGTCTCTGTGTCTGTCTGCCTCTGTGTCTGCCTCTGTGTTTGCCTCTGTGTCTGCCTCTGTGTCTGCCTCTGTGTCTGCCTCTGTGTCTGCCTCTGTGTCTGTGTGTCTCTGTCTGCCTGTGTGTGTGTCTCTGCCTGCCTGCCAATCTCTCACACACACAGTTATACCAATGTATCTGGGGCGAGCAACATGCAGGTCATGGACAAGGAACTCAAGCAGCGAGGAGGAGAAAAAAAAACAGTCCAGTTGCAACACTAACAGGACAAGCTCCAGTCCATGGCTGTGTGTCTCTAGACCCCCCAGGCACTCCAGCCAGGCAGCTACCTCCAGGCCTCCCACCCAGACACACCCACCAGGACCTGTCAGTCACCCTGCTCCCCATGCAGCCCGCCCAGCATGCCCTCCCATTGGTTAGCTGGCGTGTGTCTGGAGCAAATTGACCTGTGCATTATTGATGTTGTGCTGAGAGCAACTAGAGACAGGTCCGTCACCATCACATTGCGCCGCCCAGCTGTGATACAGCCCCAGCCCTCCTTCTGGGGCACTGGAGGAATACCACCCAACAGGGGGCGCCACCCAGGACTCCTCAATTCCACAATGATACTACAGCCTCATAATGTGCAGATGGCCGGCATTGTGTTACTGACTTCGCTCTCAGCTGGATGTAGGCTAGTTCATATGAGCAGGACAACCATCTCCTTGCCTGGGTCTGTATAGGCCTACGGTACCTAGCCTATAATGCCAAGCCTACATGATCATATCCACCATGACTGTGCAGGTCTACCTATCCTGCTGTCTCTATCCTGACTGTGCAGGTCTACCTATCCTGCTGTCTCAATCCTGACTGTGCAGGTCTACCTATCCTGCTGTCTCTATCCTGACTGTGCAGGTCTACCTATCCTGCTGTCTCTATCCTGACTGTGCAGGTCTACCTATCCTGCTGTCTCTATCCTGACTGTGCAGGCGTCACCATCCCTGAAGGTAGATGATACAGCAGCTAGCTGGCATCTCTGTCTTGCTGTTGACCCATATCCGAGTACACTCTGAGGAGTTGTGTTGATGTCTCTCTCTCTCTTTCTCTCTCTATCTCTCTCACACACACGGAGAGAGACAGAGCAGTCCAGCAGTCAGTGTGTCAGTGGAGCAGCCACACACACACACCACGTCGAGAGCAGACGAGACGAGAATCTATCTAGAATCCACACGTAGGCCTAGGCTACAACACAGATAGCCAAGCCATATTAAATCAACTTAGAGAGGATGATTTAATACGATTTTCATTTAATCTGCCTCTTAACTCCTTTTCAATTACGATCCTAGGAACCAAACATTAGCTGCCTGGCCTGCCATCGCGACCATGTTGGGAAGTCTCTCTGAAAATGTAATTCAGAACAACACACACAGCCTATCTACTGCTGTATCTCTTTCTCTCCATCTGCCTTCACCCTCCCCCCAGCCCTCCAGCCCCCCCCCCCCCCCCCCCCTTCTTATGAGTTTTTATTGTGTATTAATGATCCCTCTAATGCCAGTCTCATCTGTATGCAGATGAGAGCAGACCAGACCAGACCCCCCCCCCCCCCCACCCCTCCTAGATGACAGCCTGACTGCAGGACCAGAGCAGTGACCAACCACACATCACCTTGTCTCTTCCGACTCAGTAATGAGATAGAAAGCCAACACACACCCGCACAGACACGCACACACAATCATGATGAGGAACACATACGAAATATTTATTTAGCAACCGCTACTTTAAACCGAATTCTTTTGTTAAATGAATCCTGCTCAAGACTCCGTTTCCAACCTTTGTCAAGCACATTCACACACTCTGAAATTTAACGAAATTTGTCCTAGTTACAAATCCCTATGTCTTCTTGGCCAGTAAAGGCCTGGTACAGTGTCTATGTGTTACTGTCACCTGCCTCCAGTGCAGAGTTCATGCTGTTCAAATGAACAGTAGGAGTGGGGGGCTAAAATAACGAATGCTGAGCTTGGTCTATTTATAAGACAGCGTAGCTGTGCATCCTCCCATACTGGAAGTTAGTGGTGGAGGTACATTTACATTTAGTCATTTTGCAGACGCTCTTATCCAGAGCGACTTACAGTAAGTACAGGGACATTCCCCCCGAGGCAAGTAGGGTGAAGTGCCTTTCCCAAGGACACAATCATTTGGCACAGGCGGGAATCAAACCGGTAACCTTCAGATTACTAGCCCGACTCCCTAACCGCTCAGCCACCTGACACCCCCGTAGTGACCAGCACAGGTGCAGAGAGCAGGAGCTTACAGGGACAGAAGACTGGGTTATAGCTTCACCATCAGCCTGAGAGCAGTGCTCTTGCATGGCCCCTCTCTCTAAGCTGCTCATTAATATGGCAGCCCACAGGCGTGCTATTGTAGTTTAATGATTGTTGAATCTTCAAAGTGCCAGGGCACTGCATTCTTTAGCGCTGTACGCAAACAACACACCGCATTGCATTCAGTATGTGCTGTGACACAATACTATCACACAAGGGTGTTGACGTTTCGCTTGGGCTGTGAAGACGAGGACTGCACTGTGGGTCTGGTGAGTCCAGGGTCTGAGCTATAGCTAGTGTTTCTAGCAATTGACAGATGCCGGATACTGGGAAGTAGCGTTTAGAAGCTAATCCATTTAGCCACCGGACGGACTGACCATCCTATCCTCCTCTTCTGCCCTCTTCCCTCCTTTCGAGTCCCCTCCTGCGCCCTCCTACCCAGGCTCTCTGCGGCTCCCTGGTCCTCTCCTCCTCTCCCCTCCTCGTCTCTCCATCCCCTCCCTCCGCCCTGTCTTTTGTTCTCTTTGTTTTAAAGTGTGCAGCAGCAGACCCTCCAGCCCAGCTGGAATTGGCATCCTTCCACCGCCTACCTCTCTCCCCTCCTCCGTCACCCTGCGTCCTAGCCCCCTCCCCCTCGCATGCACATGCAGTCTGCATAGATGCCAGTAACCCCCCCCCCCACCCACCCCTTTAACATGGACGTCGGTATTTCAGCACTGCTGCACTTCCCCTCTATAAATAGGGAGAGAGGAGCATAGGAGAAAGATGTTTACCGGCTGCCATGGAAACTGATCGGTAACATGGGGGGGGGGGGGGGGGGTGTTACTGGAGAAGGGGGAGGGATGGGGGGGGGGGGGGAGAAATGGATTCAGAACACTTCTGATTCCGAGAGATGAGAAGAAGGCTGGAGACGAAACCCTAGCGACACTGCTAGGAGCCCCCCTCTCGTCCACTCCACTGTTTTCTGTTAACCCCTTCTCCTCTCAGGAGAGGTCCTTAAGGGGTCTCCTCACCCCAACCAGTCGGACCTCAGTAAGACACCATGCTGCTCCAGTTAATGATGTTGTGTTTTGTCACATCTTGTCGAACCAACATTGATTAACCTGGCTGTTAAACTGGACATGGAAGCCCTGGACATTTCTTAAGTAAAAACCTCTCGGGAATGTGGATGAAAAGGTGAGTTGGGGCTAGGGGTGGTGGGTTGGGGGTGGTGGGTTGGGGCTGGTGGGTTGGGGCTGGGGCTGGTGGGTTGGGGCTGGGGGTGGTGGGTTGGGGCTGGGGGTGGTGGGTTGGGGTTGTGGCTGGGGGTGGTGGGTTGGGGGTGGTGGGTTGGGGCTGGTGGGTTGGGGCTGGGGCTGGTGGGTTGGGGCTGGGGGTGGTGGGTTGGGGCTGGGGGTGGTGGGTTGGGGTTGTGGCTGGGGGTGGTGGGTTGGGGTTGAGGGGTTGGGGCTGTGGGTGGTGGGTTGGGGCTGGGGGTGGTGGGTTGGGGCTGGGGGTGGTGGGTTGGGGTTGTGGCTGGGGGTGGTGGGTTGGGGTTGTGGCTGGGGGTGGTGGGTTGGGGTTGAGGGGTTGGGGCTGGGGGTGGTGGGTTGGGGTTGTGGCTGGGGGTGGTGGGTTGGGGTTGAGGGGTTGGGGCTGGGGGTGGTGGGTTGGGGCTGGGGGTGGTGGGTTGGGGTTGGGGCTGGGGGTGGTGGGTTGGGGCTGGGGGTGGTGGGTTGGGGCTGGGGGTGGTGGGTTGGGGCTGGGGGTGGTGGGTTGGGGCTGGGGGTGGTGGGTTGGGGCTGGGAGTGGTGGGTTGGGGCTGGGGGTGGTGGGTTGGGGCTGGGGCACAAGCAAGCTTCTCATCCAGACACCTTCCAGCCCAGTGAGGTCAAGAAGAAGCTCCACTGCAGAGTATTGATCGCAGAAAACCAGGCGTGAGGAGTGGAAAATACTACCACTGAAGCACAGACACGTATATAAAGCACAATCCCAGATGTGACACTCTGTAAACACACACCACAAACACGTACATTTCCACACACAGTCATATTTCTCTTGTCTTACGGATGGCTCAGGAAAGTCTTTTTTTGTGAGAGCCTCAAGTAGGCTGGATAAAGATTGGAGCTTAGGTGCAGACTGATGAAGGATGCAGACAGATTAATATCCAAGTCCGCGCACTCCAGTCAACCACACTGGGTCTGCCACAGGCAAAGAAAAGCCTTCTATTACACGAAGACGGACAATAATCAATGATTCCAACTGACCTTCATTGATCAGCCAAAATGCCTTCCAGGCTATTTCTGTGGCTGTTGGGTTACAGACAGATAATTCTTCCCTCTCCTGTCCACCCGTCTTCTCCTCCCCCCCCCCTCACCCCTCCCCCCCCGCACCCCCACACCTCTCCTCTCCTCTGTCTTCCTATGAGGGGATGATGAGAAGGAGACCTGGGGGATATCAGGGGTTGGGGGGGCATTTCCGAAATGATACCTCCGCCGTCAATTACCCCGCCACTGCATGTTACTCTATACAGTGGCGTCTGACAAAGATGAACACGGGGTATAAAAAGACAACAGACTGTGGGGCGTCAGAGAGAGAGATGTGCTGCTTGTGTTTCAGAGCCTCAGCAAGAACCAGCCCTGGGTAAAGGGGGCAGGAGGGGTGTGCTGGGGGCAGGAGGGGTGTGCTGGGGGCAGGAGGGGTGTGTTGGGGGCAGGAGGGGTGAGCTGGGGGCAGAAGGGGTGTGCTGGGGGCAGGAGGGGTGTGTTGGGGGCAGGAGGGGTGTGTTGGGGACAGGAGGGGTGTGTTGGGGACAGGAGGGGTGTGCTGGGGACAGGAGGGGTGTGTTGGGGACAGGAGGGGTGTGCTGGGGGCAGGAGGGGTGTGTTGGGGACAGGAGGGGTGTGCTGGGGGCAGGAGGGGTGTGTTGGGGACAGGAGGGGTGTGCTGGGGGCAGGAGGGGTGTGTTGGGGACAGGAGGGGTGTGTTGGGGGCAGGAGGGGTGTGTTGGGGACAGGAGGGGTGTGCTGGGGGCAGGAGGGGTGTGCTGGGGGCAGGAGGGGTGTGCTGGGGGCAGGACGGGTGTGCTGGCAGCCGGGGAGGTATGTCAGTCAGATCACTGAGGGTAAAGAAAACACAATTCTATATGGAATGCTCAGTGTCCAGGACAGAGGCAGTGGCTGGGTAGGATGGAAGGGTTGAAACAGCTGCGGTCAGCAGTGTGTCCCACAATCACAGGTTTGTCACAAAGAACTCAGAAACCTGATCTGAAAGCAGCCAGCATGACGGGCCGTGAACACACCGGCTGCTGTATTACAGAAATGTTTAATGAATCACGTCGCGGAGCGAAATCCACCTGACCTCATTCATTCCTGAATAATTCAACAAGCAGGTAACTAAGATATTTCCATCAGATAAACCAGAACGAGCCTGGCTTCTCCTGCTAGACTACAGAAGCCTCCGTCTGGGCGACACCGAGCCACTAAAGGCGGTTCGTACTCCTACTCTAGCGGCAGGAGAGCGGGTCAAAAGTCCATGTCTGTCTCCTGTCCTCTGCAGGTCCACTTCAGGGTAGACCTACAGCTCCTCAGGATCCATATCTGCATGGGCACCATGATCATCTCTCTACGGAGCTCATTTACACCGTCCAAGACACCACTGGCTTCTTGATGAGCCACAAGTCACAAATCAACTGAGGTAAGGAAAGGAGAGAGAGAATAGAGAGAGTAAATCTATGTAGATATCAGGGAGAACAGTGTGTGGGTTTCCTGAAGTATAGTTATATTAGTATCTAGCCTGTGTTCAGGATCAAACTCCCCTCCTGCACACAATATTTAAGATATTGACAGACTGCAGATTGGCAGCTGCACATAAGCCTTTTTCATTGCAAATAGTCTCCACCGAGGCAGGTGATGGCTGTCATGAGTCATGACAGACAGGCAGACAGACAGGCCTGGGAAACAGAAGGGTTTTCCCAAACACGACCTGCTTGTTAATGTTCAGAGTCCCATCAGACTTGGTTCGAACACCGTGACAGCAGCCTGCAGAGTCTGGCCAGCTCTGCTTCTGACGAGCTGCCTGGCTTCTCTTTACATGCAGAGAGCAACAAGCTCCATATCGTCTTCATGCAGATGCATGGTTCTGAGTGACAATTGAGGGTCATGCATATTTAAACTTTGCTTTCTCAGACACAGTGTGGGTGACTACATTGCAGAGACAGAACAACCTTGATTCCTCTTCCACATCGAAGTATCGTGGTAAAGTGGTGGCGGGGGCTTTTAGGGAAGCTGACATTCGTCACAAACGTAAGAGGGGTGACAGCCACACCAGTCTATGCAAGTGACGTTTCTTTTCTGCTTTCCAAACTGCCTTATTTTTTCCCCCTTCTTTCAGATACACAATGTTTGAAGGTTTACAGTTTAAACAGGCTTCTTTTAACAGAACAAGCCATCAGTGCACAATCCACCCAGCGAACACAATGCAAGCTAGGCTCGACCACACAACACCAGAGATACAATACACAGTATAGCTAGGCTACTTAGCTTTTCGTGTGTGTGTGTGTGTGTGTGTGAGTCATGTCGCGTTCTGCAGGCAGCACATCCAAACGAGGGGTCAGGTGGAGGAAGCAGCTTTAGCCCGCTCACTTAGAGATGAGTGGAGTGAAGCAAAGGTCACCCTTTAGAAGGCCTCCACGACCCATCTGTTTAATCTGCCTGCGACCACCTATAGCTCTGAGGACTTGAAGGTCCTGGTCAATCATTTGCTCCACAACGCGGCAAAACACTGAACACTACGATGCAAAATCCCCATCAACAGATTATTTCCCGAAAATCCCTGAGTTCCTCTTTTGAACAAGGCCTCTTTTTACTGACAAAATAAAGCCCTCCACGTTGTTGTTCTGTAGCGCAGGTGGACAGCTTATAAAAAAATCCTCGTTCATCAATGTAATACTACAGCAGCCTGGGCTGGTCTGCCAACAGATAGAGGGGAGTCCAGACACCCCCTGCTCTTGACAAATACCTTGAGAGATTACACCAGTGCCTGTCCGACACTCTCTACTCCTGTTTAATCCAGTCAGCCACAAATCTGCCTCTCGTATGACGATTAACCCCTTTACCCCCGTGGAACCAATCCTAGGAAAACAGACTGGCTTTGAGCCCAGAAGGTCAAAACCAGACCGGCCCGGCCCTGCTTCTTCCCAAACCACTAGGGGCAAATATTAAATCCGAGCTGAGACAAAACGGGAGATCTTAGTCGGTGAGCTATTTTTTTGTGAGTGGCCAAATATGTGGGTAGGCCTTCTTTACTGCCAGTCTCTATGGCTCTCCCCTGTGAGTCTGCAACCATTAGAGTGGAGTTTCCAGCGTAGTAGGAGGGCAGTTGATGCTCAAATGTACCTCGAACCGTGATCTCCTATTGATCCCATTATTAGCTCCAGGGTATAGCCAATCATGATGCCAAAACCGTAATCCTCTTTGTAAAGCCTACTTGTTTTCCCACATGCACAGAACAGATCATTTGCTGATAGACACATGGTAAGTGAGGAGTGACTAGCGCAGGGCAGCTGATCGCCAGGCTGAGGAAGCAGACAGATGATCTGTTCACCTGCTGATATCGCGTTGTGGGAGGGGTCTGTGGGGAGACACTGGTTATGCTGCCTGAGCATTAACCACACCGAAGAAATAGGCAGGGCTAGTTGAGCACAGTGCCAGACCCAGCTAGTCGAGTACAGACTCAGAGGAGATCACATCCCACAGCATACAGCACTGGGCAGGTCCAGTACAGAGTTGAACATGTCTTAGTGGGCAGCAATAGTCCCACTCAGTCAAGTGCTGCTGTAGCCCATGGTGGGAAGATTATCGCCCTGGCCCCCTCCAACATGCCAGCCCCTCTCAGGGGTCAGGAAAAGTGATTTTTTTTGGAAGGCTTTATCCTTGTGAGGCTTTGGCAGAAGGCAGGGGATGATGAAGACAGGGTTAAAGCATTAACCCTTTCTAAACTGGAGACAAGCCACAGTCCTTCTGGAATGGAATTATTGTTTTGTTTTTTACTTAAACACTCGATCTGTCACCTTGAATCAAACCCAGATAGACAGATCATACAACTAGACAGTAATGTGAGAGCATCATGCGCTGCCATACAATGATGAGGGGACCTGGAAAGCTAGGCCTCTGCATGTGTGACACAACTTAATTAGCTTGGAGCTGAGAAATGAACACCATCACTAAGAAAAATATGTAGCATGATGGTTTTTAGCTAACGCTAGGTAGCTAACTAATCTACCATACCAGCTTTCAGTAACGAGTAGCCTAAGCAGTGCTATAGGTTTGGAAATATACAGTTGGCTGTCAAGCTACGGTTTGCGTTGGCTTGAATTGCTTTAGGGTCCAAAGTTTGCAACTTTAGGACAGTCTCAATTTAGACTACTTACCAAGTTAAATGTGTGACTCTGGAGTAGTTAGTTTTACATATTTTTCAATAACTAAATGGCTAACAAATACAGTTCTTTACTTCTTTAACGGTATTGGAATGTTGATCTCTTCAAAGTAGCAACGAAGGCGAGCAGTCTACTGTGGCTACGTTTTCCCGGGGAATGTTACCATGGTAACATTGGCCAATTTCTAGATTTATCTGGTAGTTAAAATATAATCGTAAGTAGCCTACAAAAACAATGTAGTTACAAGGGACCAGTCGACTTCGTGAATCGGACGCCCGGTTTGTTGGCTGTGCTATCTATCGTTGCCATCACACAAAGCAAATAGCAACAGTCTCTTCCAGTATTCAGATGAGGTTACTGTATCAATGCAGATGAGCACAGTGATTGTTCCCCACTGTGCTTGGTCATTCTGCCTCGCACAAGATGGAAAACAATGTAAGTCGAAAAGGACAGCATGGAAGCTTCAAGCTAACACATGTCCATGTATGTATGTATGTATGTATGTATGTATGTATGTATGTATGTATGTATGTATGTATGTATGTATGTATGTATGTATGTATGTATGTATGTATGTATGTATGTATGTATGCTTTATACATATATCACTGTCGATAAGCATAGGCATCTGGCTATAGAATACCTAAACAATATTGCCCAATCATCAGAAATAATTTGGTGCTGACTTGGCACATAATAGGACATAAATCGCATTCTCAAGCTATTCCAGCCGTCAATATGATTTCAATAAGAATAGGATTAAATAACAGACTAAATATACTGCAATGAAGCACTCATTCGCGAAATACATTCTTATATTTCATTTATTTTACTAAAATGACTGGAAAGAAATTAGAAACTTCAGAATTGTATTTATATCCCTTTGACAGCAGCACGCCCAATTGGCAAATAAAGCGCTGGTAAAAAATATTTGATCAAAAATGATGTTATGCCAATTTTTCGAATTACGAATGCCAATCGTAATCCCACGATCAGGAAAGTATACTAATCATAGTGAAAATATAGGGTGGAATAATCTTCAATGCAACATTATTTCCCACAGCTGGCGAGAGAAATGGCTTGATAGCCTGCATTGAAACCAGCTGAGCACACCATAATAAAAACATAAACCTAACCACGTAAGATGAAACAACACTCCTTACCTTCACTTCTGTTCGTAAAATTCAATTCTGAATATCGACCCCCCTATTCTATATACCTCCCCCTCTTGATGTCTTTTCAATTTTATTTCGATAATATACTAAGGACAATGTCCTGCTGTGTGCGCGAGCCCAGGACCCTCAAGATTCGCTCTGGCAGCCAGCCCCAGAGATGGAGGCGGGGCAGCGGCCATCCACGTCACGCCGCGTGTGAGATAGGGCAGTACAGTGGGTTCCACCAAATCCATTTAAATTGTGATAGGCGGCTTTGCAGAGCCTTTACCACCCTTTCCTCCCCCCTTTCCTCCCTTGTTGTCCCCTTCTCTTTGTTAATTCTCTCGGTGCAACAAATCGGCTATCCTCGTCTCCTCCCTCCAAGCAAGGTGCACTGCACATCACCTTCAGCTGGAGACGTTCTATTTCTCTCTCCACCACTTGAGAAAAGGTGGCTACAGAGACAAGTACAGATCTTAATAGTTTACCAATGTAGTAATTCACCAATACAAAGTCTAAGTGTATTAATCACTGGACCTTTGGGCATTGTGTGCTATAAAAATAATGTAATCCTTAGAAATAATCTAAACAAAGGCAGCATGGATGTGTATAACGTCTGGCCCTTGAACGTACCGCCACCTAATCTCTTAGCACAAAAGACTATGGTAGATTTGCATAAGCGTGCCGTAAACATAAACAGAGTAATCCTCAAAGTCACAGTGCAGAAGATCAACATGGAGAATCCACATCCTTCTCATCTCTCCATGTTTTAAGATCTCCGAAATAATGCATACGGTTGATTACTAAAGTGCCTGTGAAATATATAGAAATAAATACATTCAATATTGATTTCAGTAGGATTGGTTCATTTTCAAGTGCCTTCACAGTCACACCAAGTCAACAGACGCCTGTTGTAGGCCGGCACACTTCATGTTATTTATGCGAGTAATGTATGGTGCAGATCTGCCATCTATAGGTAGGAACAGGAACAGCAGGCTGGGGATCAATAATTCACTCATTCATTCCAAGACACTTCAACACTTAATAGCGTGGATACATAAAATCGTGGTTCTGTTGACATGAGAACACATCCTATATACACAGACATAAATACACAAATGATGTATATATGTATATATATGTTGGTGATCTGTAGCTAAATATATCTATCTTATATATTATATATAGTTTATTTTCTGATATCTTATGTAGGTTAACAAGATTATTATTGCAGATACGTTATATTGATAGCATAATATAACTACAGGATTTTGTATATACATTTTTCTGTTATATTCTAAATATCGAATGTAAAGAAGTGATCTCTAAATCTGGATTATCGGTATTTAAACATTTGATAATTCATGACCTGCAGCACCTTGACTTTAAATGAAGAACCTACTGCTTAGTAGGTCTACATTTGAGTTGGTTAATTCAGTGTTCCAACTACATCTTTACCTTGCAACCAGTATCCTCTTATCTCATGTCCTGCTAGGCCCTCAAGTAATTATAGCCTTTCATCACCCCCACCTCTCCACCCCCCAAAATTAAATGAGTTTCCTCAGGAGAAGAGAAAAATAAATGGGAAAAGGGCCCATAAACGATAATGAACCAGATCTCCTTATTTTAATTCTCTACCCCCTCCGCTCGCTCCCCTGCCTCCTCTCATCAACCCCCCCACCCCACGCCTCTTCCCCTCCCCCCCCCCCCCCCCCCCCCCCCCCCGGCAGAGCCGCCGCCCTTGCGTCTGCAGCCTAGAGCAGGAAGGATGCTGGGTAATTTCCTCCTTTATTGAATTGGGCTGGACGTGCGTGTCATGATGGTCTAGCAGCCTCCCTTACACACACACACACACACACCCACACACACACACACACACACACACACACACAGCCTCTGTTCTGCTTTCTTTTCACTTTTTTCTTGTACACACAATCTCTCTCTAACTTCCCTTCCCCTTTCTCGATCCATCTTTTGTCTCTCCGTCACCTATTTGCTCTTGGAGACCCTCGTAACCCCGTTCTCCATCAGGCGCCCATAAACACACACAAAAGGCAGTGACCTCCTTTTCACCGGCCGGCCATTCAGACATCCTGCACACACTCCGTCACCCCCTCCTCCCATCCACTCCCTCCCTACCCTCCCTCCCCTCTAACCAACTCCCACAGGCACCCCTCCTCCCTCCCTCCCCTCTAACCCACTCCCACAAGGCACCCCTCCTTTCCCCCTGCCCTCTCCTCATCATAGGTGAGTCATTGTTCTTTGTTTCCTCTCCCCAGTAACTTGGGATGTTCTGCTGTGCTGGCACAAGGCTAAAGACTAGCTTCAGACCTGGGAACCTCATTACGCTCTCACAACATAACATGTTGATACCCATCTACTTCTTCATTATCACTATGACCATTACTATCACTATCACCATCACCCTCCCCATCACTATAGGTAATGTTTACATCGGGCAAGTCTAGCATCCCCCATAGGGATCAATCAGGCCAGCACTATAAATACCGTATGGCCATCAGCCCCCACCCTTGGACCCCTGCCTGTCATTCCCACTGTGTCATTCTTCCACCTGCTCTTGGTGGGACCCAGAGACACTGCAGAGCACAGAGACACAGACACCCAGAGACACTGCAGAGCACAGAGACACAGACACCCAGAGACACTGCAGAGCACAGAGACACAGACACTCAGAGACACTGCAGAGCACAGAGACACAGACACCCAGAGACACTGCAGAGCACAGAGACACAGACACCCAGAGACACTGCAGAGCACAGAGACACAGACACCCAGAGACACTGCAGAGCACAGAGACACAGACACTCAGAGACACTGCAGAGCACAGAGACACAGACACTCAGAGACACTGCAGAGCACAGACACACAGACACTCAGAGACACTGCAGAGCACAGAGACACAGACACCCAGAGACACTGCAGAGCACAGAGACACAGACACCCAGAGACACTGCAGAGCACAGACACACATACACCCAGAGACACTGCAGAGCACAGACACACAGACACTCAGATGTGGGGGTGGTGTCTTTCAGCTCCCGACAATCTGGTGACAATGAGTGTGAAGACAAAGCTCCCACATGAAGACAAAGCACCGCGTCTCACCAGAGGAGACATACAAATTGCTGTACATATATATTACAATATAGTAAATTTTTTATATATATATATATATATATACGTATATATAAAACTAAAATTAATAAATCGCTTGGCTCATTTCTCAATTATAGTCGCATATTTCTTTTCACGAGTCGCCTATTTACAGAGGCGGAGATTATTGAATCAATGATATATTGAGAATGATGGAAGAATCGTGTCTTTTGGGTAATTGCATTTATCACACTTTTTTTTCTCTCATCCAGACATTGACGCAAGGTTGAGAAAGAAATGGACTGCAGCAAGAGCAGAGTTCTTCCCGCAAGTCTGCAGGGCTGTGTGAGGGGGGTGGCAGGGTAGCTAGCAGACAGAACATATTGGCATTCCTCTGCAAATTGGCACTCCACCACTGCTCTCACACCTCACCTAATTAGACAGCAGCTTAGAGGCTCTGTTAATTGGAAAAAGCAGAACCCCCATTCCTTCTCTAGTTATCAAACGGCACAGACACACACGCGCACTCGGGCGTACACACAAACAGACCTGGCTGTGGAGCTTGATTGACAACCAAGAATAATTCTGTTCCAACACTCCAAGAGATAGCCACAGTCTCAAATAATTGGGAGGAGAGGTGAGACAGGGTGGTAGGTTGGGAGGAGAGGGTGCAACATGCAGATAGGGAGGAGATGAGGCGAGACAGGCAAATAGGGATGATAGGGGGTGAACGATACTGTAGGAGAGGAGGTAAGCTAGACAGGGAGGGTTGGGAAGGGGAGAGACAGGAGGACAGGGGTGAGAAGCTGGAAGGTAGGAACAGGGGGTGAGACAGGCAGAGGAGTGAGACAGGCAGGGAGGCGTCAGTAGGGGGTGAGACAGGCGGAAAGAAAGGAGAGCGTGGAGATGGAGACAGGCTGAGCTCAGTCAGGAGACCCACAACACTGCTTCCCTACTGCCTTCAGTCCTTCATCTGCTGGGACACACGGGGCTTAGTTCTCCTGCAAGTCTTTACTCTTTGTGCACAACATGACACAATCCTGCTGGAATACTTGATTGATTGACCAATCGGGTGAATAATAATATATGGATGGACGGGCTGATTGGTTGGATCCAGCAGGCAGGTGCGTACCTGTTCGTTGGTGCTCATGCACTGCAGCTTCATCTGCTTCAAGTAGGTGGTGGTCAGGGGCATGTTGTAGTCGATGACGTCAGGGACCAGTGAGGACGGACGGTCATTCTCTGAGGAGACAGAGACACACACCGTCAGGGAACGGGAGGAGAAATGCTACACACACACACACACGACACGATGAGAGGACGCGGACCTCAGCTGAGAAATGAGGACGTCTGTGTGTGTGTGTTTGATCTGGATGATGAAGAACAGCGAGTGCTATCTGTGCATGTGAAATGAGGGCGTGGCAGGGGTAGTTCTCCTGCTAACCAGGAGAGATCTTCCTGCGGTGGGAAGAGAGGGCTCCTCTGACTATCTACATCCCTCCATCCCTCCATCCCTCCACCCCTCCATTCCTTCCCTCCACTCCACTTCTCCATCAAAGATCATATCAGTTGTGTGTAATCAGTTATCAATCAACCATCACCCGCAAAGACATCCATCCTGAAGACACGCATACACACACACACACACACACGCACACTAATCAATGATCAAGCCTCTGTCTATTTACTGTAGCATATTGATCTCCCACATTGTGTACAACCCCCCCCCATCTAACACACTCCTCTCACACACTCCTCTCACACACTCCTCTCACACACTCCTCTCACACACTCCTCTCACACACCTGACCGCCTTCTGTCTTTAGTAGGTCAACAGATAAATGACCTGACAAACAAAAGAGATGAAGAGAGATGAAAAGATGGAGCTAGGGGATGAGAGGAGGAAGAGAGGATGAAAGTCTGGTGAGGAGGGAGAGGATTGGAGGGTGAGAGCGAGAGGAAGGAGAAGAGGCAGAAGATCAGAAGATGGAGAAAGCAGAGAGGGGAAACAGAGGATCAGGAGACTGATGGAGAGGGACATGAGTGGAAGAGTGAGAGGAGGGGAGGAGGGGAAAGAAGGCTGGAGAGGAGGGGAGGAGGGGAGGACAAAGAGGATCAGAGGATAGAGACAAGGTAGCCCTCTCCTATGTGTACCGATGACAGTCTAGAGACAAGGTAGCCCTCTCCTGTCCTGAGGATGTTTACCTGGTCTGGTTTTAGCCGACTGGACTTCTACCACCAGTAGAATAGTCTTCTACTGGTGGTAGCCTACCTTCTACCTCCAGGCAGCTGCCCTGCCTGTAGACACACACCCAGCAGAACACTGTCTCCACGCCGTCCTGCCTCTAGACACACACCCAGCAGAACACTGTCTCCACGCCGCCCTGCCTGAAGACACACACCCAGCAGAACACTGTCTCCACGCCGCCCTGCCTGAAGACACACACCCAGCAGAACACTGTCTCCACGCCGTCCTGCCTCTAGACACACACCCAGCAGAACACTGTCTCCACGCCGCCCTGCCTGTAGACACACACCCAGCAGAACACTGTCTCCACGCCGCCCTGCCTCTAGACACACACCCAGCAGAACACTGTCTCCACGCCGCCCTGCCTCTAGACACACACCCAGCAGAACACTGTCTCCACGCCGCCCTGCCTCTAGACACACACCCAGCAGAACACTGTTTCCACGCCGCCCTGCCTCTAGACACACACCCAGCAGAACACTGTCTCCACGCCGCCCTGCCTCTAGACACACACCCAGCAGAACACTGTCTCCACGCCGCCCTGCCTGAAGACACACACCCAGCAGAACACTGTCTCCACGCCGCCCTGCCTCTAGACACACACCCAGCAGAACACTGTCTCCACGCCGCCCTGCCTGAAGACACACACCCAGCAGAACACTGTCTCCACGCCGCCCTGCCTCTAGACACACACCCAGCAGAACACTGTCTCCACGCCGCCCTGCCTGAAGACACACACCCAGCAGAACACTGTCTCCACGCCGCCCTGCCTGAAGAGGGGCCAAGGGACAGAGCTACAAACTCTTCTGCCGGCATAAATTTCAAAAAGCCCCAGTGCAGAGTAATTAACTGCTTTTTAATAATGCAAGGGTGAACTTTCGTGCAAGTTGCTACGGTGATAGGGGGGGCCGGGGTGGAGGGGGGGGTTGATGGTTTGTGATTGGGGGTCAGGGATGGGAGGGGGCAGACCCCCACAGGGTAGGAAGCCAATTAGTTGATCTCTTTCAGGGCGACACCCAGTGTTAGCTCAGCACTGATACGTGCCTTTGACAGACGCTCAGGTCTCAGAACATGTGTGTGTGCTTCTATCTTAGTGTGTGCGTGCGTGAGCGTGCATGAGATCTGAGAGGTGGTTTGGTGGTGATTATACTCCATTTAGCCAGGTTTACATATGACAGCTCCCCTACTCTAGAGAGAGGTGCCCTCCATATCTGAAGGTTGGGCAATATCTCAGCCCCAATTTAACAGGAATCAAATATGTATGAAGAATGAAGAACTGGCCAGCCAGTCCTCCTTCTCCTCACCCGCTTCTCTCTCTTTCTTTTTCTCCCTCTCTCCCTCTCTGGCAATGCTGATAACAATCACGGTTTGCCTTTTTCCCAGAGTCCCCCCCTCTTTCTCCCCCCCCCTCTCCCTCTCCCTTTCCCTCTCTCTCTCTCTCCCTCCCTCTCTCTCCCCTTATACTGTAGACATTAGCTCGTTTCCTGCCCATTTTCTTTGTTAAAAGCCTCTAATTGGGCTAATTGCAGTGTGTTAGCGAGGAGGCAGGACACTGCAATGACTCTTATTCTAATTGGACTGGGGCAGAGCTGGGGGGGGGGGGGGAGTGGTTGGGGGGGGCGGAGTTGAGGGAAGGGGAACATAGATGAGGGAGGGGGGGCGGCAGAGCTGGTGGAGGGGGGAGAGCTGGGGGAGGGGGGGGGGGGAGTAGGGGGGTGGTGGATGGGGCTGCCTTTAGGGTTCCAGCAGTAACAGTGGTGTGTGTGTGTGTGGGGGGGGGGTTCTTCACAAAGTTATTCTCGCCACTCCAGTGAAGCATTTCCATCTGTCCGTACCTCATACTGTTCCCTCTACCCACGAGGGCTGAAGGTGTCATAATGATGTCTGTTCGACATGTGATACTGGACCAGCTCTTCTATAACCAGGTCACAGGGTTCAGTACAGACCGGAGATCGACAAGAGAGAGAGAGAGAGAGAGAGAGAGAGAGAAATGGAGAGAGAGAGAGAGAAAAAGAAAGAAAGAAAGAGGAGGACATGGAAGGGGAGGAGGGAAAGAGAGATCAGGAGAGAGAGAGCAGCAGAGAGAGAGCAGGATAGAGAGAGCAGGATAGAGAGAGAGCAGGAGAGAGAGAGAGATAAAGGAGGCGAGGATACAAAGAAGAAAGGTGAGATCACACTGAGTGAGTGGAGTAAAGGAGAGAGAGAGAGCAGGAGAGAGTGTGAGTGGAGCAAAGGAGAGAGAGGAACAGGAAGGATGGATGGAGGTGTGGAGGTCAAAGTCACCTTTGAACTCTGCTCCTGCAGGGTTGATGTGCATCCTCTTCTGACACTCCCCACAGCTCATCAGGAAGCGCGTCACCGCCTCCCTCGGTAGGAAGGCGTACGTCTCTGCAATCTGTCCATCCCACCAGTGGTGTCAGGGATGGGGAGAGACAGAGAGACAGAGAGACAGAGAGAGAGAGACAGAGGGACAGAGAGAGAGAGAGAGACAGAGGGACAGAGAGAGAGAGACAGAGGGACAGAGAGAGTGACAGAGAGGGAGAGAGAGAGAGAGAGAGAGAGAGAGAGAGAGAGAGAAAGAGAGAGGGGACAGAGTCAAACAGGCTGCAGTTCTGTGATAAATTAAGAAAATTGCAGCGATTACCACCACAGAGCTGCGTGCGTGTGTCTGCGTGTCTGCATGTGATTGTGTGTGGTGTGTATGTCTCCGTGTGTGTGTGTGCGGGATTAAGATAGGGACAGAGACAGAGTGGACAGTGAAAGCAGGGGATGGGTAGAGGGGGATGGGGGGGTGGGGGGGGGCATCGTTGTCTTGCAGAGAGACACAAATGTCAGTGGCAGCTGTGGTGACAGTCTCAACAGCCTCTCTGTGTTTGGCAGAAAGCCTTGGCACGCTGGCACGCTAGCACGCTGGCACCAACACCGCCCTGCCACCAGGAGAACACTGACCAGGACCCGGACAGACACAAGGGCAGTCAGTCCACACACACACACAACATGTCCCGGGAGAGAGGGGGAGGGGGAGAGCCGGGGGAGTGTGTGAGGAGATAGAGGGTGGAAGAAGCTGAGGGGAAAGGGGGGTGGGGGAGGAGGGAGGGCGAGGAGAGAGGGCGAGGAGGAGGGCGAGGGGAAAGGAGAGAGGCGAGGAGAGGGGCGAGGAGAGAGGGCGAGGAGAGAGGGCGAGGAGAGAGGGCGAGGAGAGAGGGCGAGGAGAGCGGGCAACGAGAGAGGGCGAGGAGAGAGGGCGAGGAGAGAGGGCGAGGAGAGAGGGCGAGGAGAGAGGGAGACAAAGAGGTCAGGGGGACATATGGGCCTGGTGTGCTTAGCGGGGGTGAGAGATGCAGCTCTGGGGTTTCACCAGAAGAGGCAGTCACACCAATTGAGAAAGCCTGACAGGAGCTACATTGGGAAATGAAAAACGGCACCGTTCCTTGTAGGAGGTCTGTGTGAAGGGGAACATTTTCAGATCTGCGGTCTCACAGGCCATCTTACAAATACAGCTTTGGTTATGGATGGTCAAGAAGCTGTCCAGGAGGTCACGGTCTCTGCACCTGCCCTCATCATCCTCCTGAACCAGACCCAGACACCTGGCCTCCTCCCCCTCGCTTGCTCACCCATGGCGAGGGAGAGGAGGAGGAGTGGAGGTGGAGAGACAGGTCTCAGCATGACTCCCCAGAAAATCGAATATGTCTCTCGATCGGAAGTGGAGAAGCGTTTTCTTTCATTCTCCGACAGTAAAGTGAAATTCTCTCCATCTCTACGTTCTTTTTGGGGTAATGAGGTTGAGGATGAGGTAGACGAGGGGATAAGAGCAGGAATAGAAAGAACAGAGAAGCAGGAGGGAGTACTGAGTGACAACGTTCTTCAGTGAAAATTGAGACTACAGAAACTGGAGTGGAGAAGTCAGGAAGAGGAATGAATACTCAAGAACTAAAAGAGAATAACAGAGAATCAGACAGGTTGCAAAACCCACTGAACAGCAGAGACACTGGGAGGGAGGTAGACAGACTCACAGAGAGCAAGAGCAAAAGAGTGAGATTGGGAGAGAAAGGTTGAGTGAGAGAAATTGAGAGAGAGGGGTAGATGGACAGAGGGGGAGAGATTGAGAGAGAGAGAGAGAGAGGAGAGAGAGAGAGAGAGAGAGAGAGAGAGAGAGAGAGAGAGAGAGAGATGGGGACAGATTTGACAAAGTCAAAGGAAAAAATGTCTGAGATAAAACTAATGGAAATAGATTAAATACATTTGAAAAAAGAGTGTTGGAGAAAGAGAGAATGTTGGAGAGAGAGAGTTAAAAAGCGAGTTTTATAGAGAGAGAACATTTTAGAGAGAGAGAGACGCCCTTACAGCTTTGTAGGTCTTCTTCTGTCCTGCGTGCTTGGGGGCCCTGCCCGGGTCAGAGCTGATCTCCACATGCATGGCGTAGATGATGTCAAAGAAGTCCTCCACCACCGCCACCCTCTTCAGGGACGAGTCCTGGCCAGACACCCCGTCCACACACTGCCAGACACAGGGAGAGAACACACTTTAGCAGCCGGTCCCAAAGGCCTAACGCAGGCCGGAAGAACATACACTAAAAAGCTAGTATGTGGAGGAATATGCACACATTTGCACACAGATCTCCCACACATACAGTTATGTACCATTCACAAACAGTAACATTGGCCAATGAAGAGCTTTCGTAATACATTTTTCATTGACCTTCCAAGTGTAGCAATGTATATCCTACTGGGAACTCCACAGATGGCAGCTGGCCTAACTAGAAACACCTACACACTTGAGATGCTAGTTCTCTCTCATGGCACAAGGACACACATACTGCATCGTAACGCCAATGTAGCCCAATGCACTGAGAGCACAAGGCTGCATGTGGAGCCCAGACACCCTGCCTTGTCCCTGGAGTGTCAACAGCCAGGCACAGGGTCTCCCTGGGGGGTGCAGCAGGGGCAGGTTCCCCCCAGGCCTTCTCCCCTGGGCTGGGGGGAGACGGAGGGGAGAGAGGGGAGGAAGGGTTAGGACCCTCCCTCTCTGCCACAAGGCCAGAGAGAGCTCTGTCTGCACCTGGGGAAGTGTGTGTGTGTAGAGGGGGGGGGGGTCTAAGGGGGAGTTAAGGGAGATTGTGTGATGGGGGGAGGGAGCTGGATAGAGGGCTGGAGGGACGCAAAGGGACTGGGGAGGAGGAGTAGGAGGGGGAGGGGGAGGAGGAGGGGGGGAGGGGGAGGAGGAGGGAGGAAGGAGGAGGGGGAGGAGGAGGAACTATCCATGCTTAAAGCTGAATCCACTGTTTCTGAGACAAACAGTGAAAAGGTGGTGAACTTTCTAGTTATCTCCCTCTCCTCCTCTGTGTCTCACCCTCTGTCATCTCCTCACTCTTTCTGACTCTCTTTCTGACTCTGTTTCTGACTCTCTGAGGGCTAGCTGGGGCAGATACTACCACCTCAACAGGGCTAGCTGGG
>NC_090056.1:17434686-17445456 GCF_038355195.1 Osmerus mordax | reverse complement strand
ACACACACACACACAGAGAGGCCGGTAATGAGGGTTGCCATGGCAGCGTGCTCCCGTGTGAGTTCCGGAGGGGTATGTTGTTCTGTCTGCTCTGCAGGCTACAGGCTGCCGTTACAGTGGGACATGGATGATGAAGATGATGAAGATTACTAAGGACCTACTGGGGCCCCTGGAGCCCTGCAGCCTCTGGACCCATCTTGAGAACTGAGCCTGGACACGTTTGCTCTCCTAAGTCTCCTTATAAGGATGCATGCACACACACACATACACACACCCACGTGAACACATAAGCATGCACATACAAACTCATATGCAAAACATGCACACACACATCCTCCCCCGGCCCCATCCCCCGACATCCTTACGGTTGTAGGGCACATCAGTGGCCTGGGACGATAGTGTGTGACAGCAGAAGACCTCACACACACACACACACACAGCTATGTGGGCCATGAAGCGCACATGGGGGAGGGGGTTGGCACCTTAAGGCACAGCAGACAGGACAGCCAACGTCCCACACACAAACACACACAAACACAGTTACACACACGCACACGCACACACACAAACACAGGCATATACTTTGTGTCTACACAGGGAAGGGTTCAAAGTCACAACAATGAGAGAGAGAGAGAGAGAGAGAGAGAGAGAGAGAGAGAGGGAGGTAGGGAAAAGCAACTGAATGCCCACATGAATGAACAAACATACACACACACACACACACATGCACCCAGGCACACAGATGCAGATAGTGTCAAGGCATGAGAGGGCATTGGCACATTCAGAGTCACGCTGGGTGGCAGCCAGGGGTTGCAAAGATAAAGGGAGACAGAGAGAAGGCAGCGGAGGGAAAAGAAGGACTAAATAAGTTTGTTGATGGTTTCAGCTTCATCATAGCCAGCCTCCACCAGTCCCAGTGAATTTGCACAGCTTCGCTCTTTGAATCTCGCTTTTCTCTCAATTTAAATTGCAATTTCTCGATTTTTTCTTCTTCTCTCCATCCCTCCCACCTTTGTCATACTCCTTGTCCGTTTTTCTCCATTCCTGCATCCCCCCATTCCTCGTTCTGTTTCTATCTCGCCTCCTCCCCCCCCCATTCTCCACACCCCCATCTCCAGCAGCAAGAAATAATTGCAGCCTTCTCTCTCCTCCTCTAGTCCCATCCTGCATTCCCTCTCCATCCCCTTCTCCCTCTCCAGCCCCTTCTCCCTCCCTCTCTCCCTCTCTCTCCGCCTTTCCTTCCGTGATTGTGCCCGCTCTTTCATTTCCTTTCTCTCCATCCCTCTCTCCCTCTCTCCCTCTCTCCCTCTCTCTCTCTCTCTCTCTCTCTCTCTCTCTGCCTCTACCATCTCTACCACTCCCCCGTCCCGCTCCAAACAACCCTGTTGCTAAGAGACTCCGGGGGTCGATTCAGTAAGCGGGAGGCTGCCCCTCGCCCTGCAGTTCGCCCCCACCCCTCTCCCGGTGGGCGGCTTGGAATGGAGGGATGGAGGGATGGAGGGATGGAGGGATGGAGGGATGGAGGGGGAGGAGGAGAGCAGCGCTGAGAGCACACTCAGCCCCTGCAGACAGAGGAGGCCTGCTGCAGAGACAGACCCAGCCAACCGGCAGCCTGTCTAGTACACACCACACACACAAAGGACAACTACAAACACATGGGACACACACAGGAACAAAGCCGTCAGATACCCAGCTGGGGTGGTGCATCAAAGATATAGCTGCTAATAAACACACACATGACAGGGACACTGTGCTGCACTAGCACTATGAGCTCTAGATAGACATGACCACACACACACACACACACACAACATCACTTCAGCACACACACGATACCACACACACAAACATCAGCATGACCCCACACTCCCGTCATGGGCCCTCTGCTGTGTGCCCGCTGTCCTCTCCCTGCTCCAGCATTCTTTGAGCCCTCTCTAAATTTCTCTCTCTCTCTCTCTCTCTCTCTCTCTCTCTCTCTCTCTCTCTCTCTCTCTCTCTCTCTCTCTCTCTCTCTCTCTCTCTCTCTCTCTCCCTCTCTCTCTCCCTCTCTCTCTCCCTCTCTCTCTCTCTCCCTCTCTCTCTCTCTCTCTCCCTCTCTCTCCCTCTCTCCCCTCTCTACCTCTCTCTCTCTCCCTCTCTCTCTCTCTCTCTCTCATCAGGGGGAGGGCTGAGGTTCTGAAGAGGCCCCCCCCTGATCAACCACTGTCCCAGATAAACAGCTCTGCAGACGAAGGACAGACAAACTGACTGATAGGCACACAGACAGACAGGCAGACAGACAGGCACACAGACAGGCAGAGATGCAGACAGAAAGACAGGACCGACAGGAAGAGATGCAGACAGGCAGACAGACAGAGATGCAGACAGAGATGCAGACAGGCAGACAGACAGGCAGTCCCAGGACCCAGTGAGAGCTAGCTGGCTGAGCTAATTATCCTGTAGTGTTGGCAGCAGGGGCACAGAGGGGGAGCAATGAGGAAGAGAAGGAGGGGGGAAGGGAGGACAGGACAAGAGAGACAGGAGAGAGGGGAGAGAGAGGGGAGAGAGAGAGAGAATAACGGCTGGATGAGAAGGGAAGACTGGAAGCCTTGTCCCAGAGCAGCATCTTCTCCTGAGAGAGGTGCTGGGAGAAGGGCTGTGTGTGTTTGGAGTTAGTAAAAAAAGATGCCACACAGTCATATTTGAGACAACCTGTCTTGGGACATTTAGAAAGAAAGGGGGAGGGGGGGTGGGAGGAGTGGGTGGGGGAGGGGGAGAAGATCGTCCAAATGAAGAGCCCACATCCAATTAAAAATAGTGTTAATTT
This sequence comes from Osmerus mordax, assembly GCF_038355195.1. Lineage (NCBI taxonomy): Eukaryota > Metazoa > Chordata > Actinopteri > Osmeriformes > Osmeridae > Osmerus > Osmerus mordax. The sequence continues at coordinate 17,442,650 of NC_090056.1, read as the reverse complement.
CTCATCCATTGAGGACCAAGGAAGCAGTTCACCATGGCAACTGGGAGAATGCCAGGGGGGAGGTGAGTGGAGCGGAGCAGAGCAGAGCAGTGTGTGTGTCTCTCAGAGCAGAGCAGAGCAGTGTGTGTGTCTCGCAGAGCAGTGTGTGTGTCTCTCAGAGCAGAGCAGAGCAGAGCAGTGTGTGTGTCTCTCAGAGCAGAGCAGAGCAGAGCAGTGTGGTGTGTCTCTCAGAGCAGAGCAGAGCAGAGCAGTGTGTGTGTCTCGCAGAGCAGAGCAAGTGTGTGTGTCTCTCAGAGCAGAGCAGAGCGTGTGTCCTCTTGAGTCTCCACGGCCAGCCACTTTGTGTCCAACATGTAGCAAACTAGCAGCTGTCAGACCAACCATTACTCCCCCCACAATGAATGATAAACACACAGACACACACACACACACACAGTGATGATGATGACGACACATTTTTGGTCATGATGATGATGATGAGGGTCATTATGCTGATCATTGGTTGTCTTCTACAGGAGGTGATCATGTCAAACAGTAAACCATATTTCTGGGCACACGGTACTTGGCTTGGAGCTTGGTGTTCTTGTTGGTCTTGATTGGAATGTGTGTTGTTAGGACAGTTAGGACAGCCTCACCCAGCTCACCTCAGTCTTGGCTCCAACACACTAGGAGCGGGCAGCAGCCACACACGGAACTGAAAGTGGTCAATTTGTGTGTTTGTGAGGGTGTATTTGTGAGTGTGTGTTTGTGGGTGTGAGTGTGTGTGTGTGTGCCCTGTCATGTCATGTTCTGATTAGGCTGCCTGTAGGAGGCTCAATTTGTCTCAACAAAGAAAGTTAAGACCTGAACACTTCTCTCCACAACACAATACGATTCAACTAAATCCAATTAAAAAAGTGTGCGTGTGTGTGTAGAATTAAAGTGTGTATGTTGAATCAGTGTTCATCAGAAATTCTAAAGAAAGTCAAATAGACAAGCAGCAATTAGCCTAAATTGATACTGAAGGAGGAAAAACATGTTCTTAAATGGCCTGTCAGTTCATTAGAGTGTTTTAAGTGCAAAGGTGGATTTGTTTCCGGAACGATCTGTTCCTGTCACCTGGCGTGTGACAGGAGAAAACAACTGAGATATCAAAGACTTCATCAGTAATGAACAGGTACAGTAGATCAAAAAAGCTTATTCTCGTCACCAAGACAACGTCATGCCCAGCACAGGTAAGATGAACTCATGTCTCAACACAAACACATGCACCTGCAAGCACGCGTGTCCCCACCCTGACACACCTCTCAGTGGGTTGCTCCGACAGTGTTAATGAGAGAGAGAGAGAGAGAGAGAGAGAGAGAGAGAGAGAGAGAGAGAGAGAGAGAGAGAGAGAGAGAGAGAGAGAGAGAGAGAGAGAGAGAGAGAGAGAGAGAGCCTCCATCCTGAACCCCTCAGATAGCAGCTCTCTCTGCTTTCAACAATCCATTTGTTCCACTCAGCCACCGTAGCCAACGTTTACACACACACAAACACACACACACAGACACACACAAATGCAAACTCACTCCGGAAGGCCATGGTGGGGCACAAAATACTGTGACAGCTCGGTTTGCAAAGGGACGGAAAATGTCCCGTAAATTTCCGTAAACCTTCCATGGGAAGTTAATATGGAGAATTTTGGAAATATTGTTGTTGAAGTCAAGAACAAGGGAATTTACAGGAATTAAAGGGCATTAACTGGACATTTGGGTTAATTTATACAAACCGTTTCATAAACATAAATATAAACATTTTGTTTGGTCATAATCAGACATACATGCAAAATAATACATTTATTTGTGAGTAGACCTTGAATTGCTTATTTCATTGGAAATAAAATTGAAATAAGAGAGAGCTGCCACTAGTAGCTTCTCCACACCACCAAGGCCTGACTTTGGGAAGGAGGTGTGTGTGTGTGTATGTCTGTGTGTGTGTGTGTGTGTGTGTGTGTGTGTGTGTGTGTGTGTGTGTATGTGTGTGTGTGTGTGTGTGTGTGTGTGGGAGAAATAAGAAGTGGGCACCAGGGGAGGGAAGAGCAAGAGATGTGTGTAAACACACACGCAGGCATACACATTTACATTTAGCAGACGCTGGCAGGAATCGAACTTGCAACCTTCAGATTACTAGCCCGATTCCCTAACCGCTCAGCCACCTGACTCCCTATACACACACACAAATGACAAAAAAAAACTAATCAATAACTAGCACCTAACCTGCAAGCTCATAACAGTTGGCAGAATGAGGGAATCCCACAGGCATCTCTTCAGCTCCACCACCTAACCCCCCCCCACCCCCGAACACTCTACTCTACTTAATACTCTATCTCCAGAAAAGCCCTTCTCAATGCAGGAAGGGGTGGCGGTGGTGGGGAGTGAACAGTATGCCCCATGTTTCACCCTCACCATGTCCTCTTCCTGCCCCCCCCCCCCACCACCACCACCCCCCACCCACGCCTCACACACACACACACACAGCCAACCAACCGCCTGCCAATTGAGAGTATTACCCGTGTGGGGGATAAGGGTCCCAGAGGGGTTAGAGAGATCTCAGGGCCTGATAGTGGACTACGGCCCAATTATGATCCCTCCCCAGGCCACTGTTAACCCCAAGCCATCAGCATGTCACTGCTACTGTGAGTGCCTGTGTCTGTTCTGCTTTGTTCTGTCCTGTCCTGCTCTGTCCACACACACACACAGTTTCCCTATTCCAGTTTTCCCTCCCCTCCTGCCCCTGTGCAGAGTTGTGGCGTGTGGTCAGTGTGTGACAGCTTTGCGAGTGGGACATGACCACAGAGCAGCAACAGTTGATCAAACTACTGTCAGAGCTCTGAGCTCAGCAGCAGGAGGGAGGGAGACAGGGGGGGGGGGGACAGGAGACAAAGAGGCCAGAGAAAGAGAGAGAAAGAGAGAGAAAGAGAGAGAAAGAGAGAGCTAGAGACAGCGAGAGAAAGAAAGAAGGGGACAGCGAGAGAGAAAGAGACGTTAGGACAAGGCTAATAATAGGACCCCTAACCGAGAGAGGCTGGTGTCAACTCCATGTGATGGACAAGCTGCTTCCTCCTTCAACACACGCACACACCCACAACCCCCTTCTCCTCTATGTTTCTACATTCTGTGACTATCTTCAGCTATACATTTCCCCTTTTCACTTTTTTCTCTCTCTGTCTCTAGTCTAGTAACTATTTCCACACTCCCCCCACTCCCTATCCCTCCATCTCTTCTCTGGCCCACTTTTTGACTCCCACAGTCAGATATGTGTCTCTATCTGTCCTAACTCCCTCTTTCCTTCTATTAACTCCATCTCACCCTCTCCCGTCTCTCCCTATCCAGACTTTCCCTCTCGCAACCCTTGTGTTATCTTCGGGTCATTCTGACCCATCAGTCATTGTGACCCACCGTCGTATTGCGACAACTTTACCACATACAAAAACAAAGTGAAGCATTTTCTTTTAACTGTCGGGTTGTCTCAGACCCCCCACATTGCGAAGGTTAAAAGAAAATGCTTTTTATTTGTTTTTGTATTGGGTAAAATTGGGTAAACACAACGATGGCCTTTGGGTCATGTGACCCGAAGGCAGCACAAGGGTTAACTCCCTCTCTCCCTCTCCTGACTCTGCCTCTCCTGACTCTGCCTCTCCTGACTCTGCCTCTCCTGACTCTCCCTCTCCTGACTCTCCCGACTGTGAATCTCCAGACTCTGAATCTCCAGACTTTGACTCTCCCGACTCTGACTCTCCCGACTCTGCCTCTCCCGACTTTGCCTCTCCCGACTCTGTCTCTTCTCAGGAGCCTGTCTCCCCAGTTTCCTGCATCGCACCATCCCTTTCTCCTCTCTCTTCTTTATCCTCAATTTCAACACATTAGGTTTCCTTCCTGTGTGAAAGGTTGCAAAAGGTCATATCATCACACACACCTACACCACCCACAAGATTTCACAGGAGAGGGGGAGGGGCAGAGATGAAGGTTGTAGTGTAGACAGAGAGACAAAGAGGGAGACAAGAGGTGTAGAAAGAAGGAATGGTGGAAGGGAGGGAGAAAGGAAAACAAGTGAGAGTTTCGGGATAGATGTTAGTCTCGGACAGGTGGTTGGTTTGTGAGTGGGAGCAGTCGAAAGCTTAATTTCAGCCATCCAGCCAACCAAGCAGCCAGCCATGGTAGCCAGGGCTCAGCCAGCCATGGTAGCCAGCCAGGCAGCCAACAGGTGCTATTGACAGCAAGTGTAACTAGTGGGCATTCAACCCCAGTTTTCTAGTCTATTGTAAATGTTCTACCAATAAACCAAAACGCAAACAGAGTTAGCTCATAATAAGATGTGGCTCCAAATCACCACAACTTGTCTGTCTGTTCAAAGACCCCTGCCTTTAGTTTATTACAATACATTAAGCTAAATGTCTCTAATGAAGACAATAATAGTTCAAATAAAAATAAAAATCTGTAAAAAAGCATTATAGGCCAGCTCTCTTCTGCTTGTCAGGTAACCATGCTTATATCTCACCCATGTCATTTATTCATGAGCATCGTTAATCCCAAACAATTATATTTGGTATTTGGGTTGTGACCGATCGAATACTGGTTATTTAGTGTATGATTTTATTAAATATACATATCAAATATTTTGAGACTTTACCAACTGATTTGTAAACAATTTCCCCTTCTGCCCCACGATCAAGAAAAGAGAACGGGAATGAGAGCGCGCGCACGGACCATGCGCCGGACAGTGTGAGAGACAGCTCGTAGGACAGACCTTTGCCTTCCTCTGGTTTGGAGGGCCATGATGACAAGCATCACACGTTATCAAGTCTCGACCACGTCAGTATGGCCTGTTCATGTCGACACACGGGCAAACACACACAAACCAACACACACACAAACACGGTTTGCTGGCACGAGATGCGTGCTCAAACTGGGCAGTAACCAGGGAGCGCACGGTGCAGGTGCTTCTGAGGTAAAACATTTTTTACCTCATTTGGTGGTCCAAATGTTCAATGAAAGTTACCAGCCGCAAAACGGTTGCACACATACACACACACACACACACACACACACACACACACACACACACACACACACACACACACACATATTTACATAAACAAATATGATGACTACTGAGAGCGCGCTCAAAAGCAAACACACATAATAGCCTACTGTAGTATTGAAAGAGGAACACTCACACTAACCGTTGCCTTGATGGGTACATAGAGCACTGGTCTGTCGGGCGATCCATTCTTGTTCGGCTCCCCCTCCAGGCTCCTCACCTGAAACCCTTTTGACTTGACCCAGAATTTGAATTTGGCGTTGATGTGGTTGCTCTCGATGAAAACGCCACCGCCTTCCGAGTCCTCGCCGTGCAGAAGGGTCTGGAGAATTTTGTTATATTTACGCCGGGTCACCGTCTTTGTTTTACCGGAGTCACCGTAAGTGCGAAGACACCAGTCCTGAAATTCACCGAACATCTCTCCAGTCTCGGACTCTGGGCTTCGGCTTCGCCTGGTCAAATCCACGCTGGGTTTTCTCGTTGACATGATGGTGGAGCGCCTCTCCCGACGTCCCGTATCTCTTTCTGTAGAAACGAGGTTTCAGAAACCCTCCAAACACAATTTCTTCACTAAGCTATAATATTTAACGAGGCTCCGTTAAATTGGTTTAATATGACCGTTTATTTCACCCTCTCGCATTGAAGGAGAGCAGTGAAATTGATGTTTCCTTGAACAATGGTCTCCGGCAGTGGCAGGCTAGATTGGCTGGCTCTCACACCTGTTAGCTGTGAGACTGTTCTCGTCCCGTCCCAGAGGGTTGTAACGACTGTCAGTGGCTTCTGTCCTCCGCTGGGGAACTGAGAGGGGCTGTCCTACAAAACGGGTCTCTCCCACCTGCATGTGTGTGAGGTTTCAACGCTTATTTTGTAGACATACGTACCGTAAGACACTAGATTGAACGTAACCGAACCATTTTCACGTGGTTAAGGAATTACTCATTTGGCCACATGTCAGAAATGGTCCAAATCTAATAAGGCGATAGCTAAGTGGTCCCCTCCTACAAACTCCACCTGCAATGGATTGTCTTGTCTTTTTTCCACCTGTTTGAATCGGACCGAAGCCGCCTGCCCCGAACCGTTTTCTCACTAACCAAAGCGCACGGATCGCGGAATATGCAACCAGAATCCAGCAAATACAAACACACCGATAACCTCGTGATATCATGCAGTAGATATTCTACTACACACACTGACCCATCAGCGTCGACGGGACTAGGGTGCGCGCAGCTGCTCGCTAAAATCCAGGAAGTCTCGTACAAGAACCTAAACGCACACAAAGCGCGACTGAGCGGCTGTCCCAAGCGTGCGCGCGGAGCAACAGACTTCAAATCTATAGCTTACTCCCCGTTTTTTAATTCAGGATGACCAGATTAATCTTTAACATTAAAAATAACGATTACCATGCTGTATGATGCCTATAATGATATTTGCTCTGTTGTTTCAGAAAAATGCGATGTTTTCCTCATTGAACACTCATTTGTGAATCATGTCTATATAAAAATGATAGATTATTGTTAACATCAGTTTAACTGCGTTGTTGAACATAAATAGGACACACACACACACACACACACACACACACACACACACACACACACACACACACACACACACACACACACACACACACATGCAGATAAAAACATCCTCACACCTAAATACGGAAGCTCTCTCTGAACCCTCGTGAAGAGCACACTGATCTTGTCTTGGCAAACTAAAGTGTTTAGAATCTACGTTATTTTAGATCACCTTGTTATCGAGCTACAGGCTGCAGTTTCAGCGTGCCAAAGCAGCCAGGACTGATACATTTAAATATACAGCTATTGATTTTGATGATGAGCCCATTGCCCATCCATGGATTAAAACAAATTGTTTATTTTAGAAACCCAATAAATTGAGTATGAGATTCCATTATGAGCCAATCACAAAACAGCCCTCATATAAACTGGATCAATGAGTTTTTATGACCTGGAGCTATTGACCCAAAGCCCCCCCACCCCACCCCCCGGGCCCCTTCCCCCTCCTCCCTTGTTCCCCCTGCTGAAATACATCATGCCAGACCAGCAGGGAGAGAACACAGCATCTATAGCAAAAACTGGGGTAAGTCAGAGGGATGGTAACCTTCAATATGTGCAGACAGACAGAAGGACAGATGGACAGACAAACGAGTCTGTTAACCTGCACAGATACGCGGATAACAGACAGCGAACGCGGTCCAATCGAACAGCGACCAAGGAAAAGAGAAAGGCACCTCTCTCGTCCCCTGTCACTCACGTTCTAGCCTCTCTTCTCATGGTTTGAGATCTGCACGCTTTCTTTAGACTTGAATTCTCGGCAGGGTATCAGTCAGCTAATCACTGGGCTGATCAGTTGCAGCGAGCAGCAGTTCCTTTAAAAGCTTATCTACGATCAAGCTGACCTGTGTTGAAACGACAGAGGAGCTGCAAGACTTCACATCCCTGAATGTGTTCTGTAACTGCTCAGCACTCAATATCTGTGCTCACCAGCCCTCCATATCATAGCTCTGACTGGTAGAGGGCTGCCTATGTGTGTGTCTGTGTGTGTGGCTACTTGTTGCTCCAGTAGTCTCGCTGGGCTCCACAGTGGTAGCTTAGCTCCAAACGGATGAGGTGACACCTGTTCAGCTCACAGGACTGAAAACAAGACCGCCACAACTTCCTGTGCAACGCACGCGACACCTAACATGCAGTGGCCTCCTCTACGTCACACGCGCAACACTGAACTCATCCTCCTCAACACTCTGAACTCATCCTCCTCAACACTCTGAACTCATCCTCCTCAACACTCTGAACTCATCCTCCTCAACACTCTGAACTCATCCTCCTCAACACTCTGAACTCATCCTCCTCAACACTCTGAACTCATCCTCCTCAACACTCTGAACA
>NC_090056.1:17409686-17429686 GCF_038355195.1 Osmerus mordax | reverse complement strand
GGAAGGGCTCCACACGCTGCCTGCATGGAGGGCAGGAGAGGGAAGGGCTCCACACGCTGCCTGCATGGAGGGCAGGTGAGGGAAGGGCTCCACACGCTGCCTGCATGGAGGGCAGGAGAGGGGGAAGGGCTCCACACGCTGCCTGCATGGAGGGCAGGAGAGGGAAGTGCTCCACACGCTGCCTGCATGGAGGGCAGGAGAGGGAAGGGCTCCACACGCTGCCTGCATGGAGGGCAGGAGAGAGAAGGGCTCCACACGCTGCCTGCATGGAGGGCAGGAGAAGGAAGGGCTCCACACGCTGCCTGCATGGAGGGCAGGAGAGGGAAGGGCTCCACACGCTGCCTGCATGGAGGGCAGGAAAATGAAGGGCTCCACACGCTGCCTGCATGGAGGGCAGGAGAGGGATGGGCTCCACACGCTGCCTGCATGGAGGGCAGGAGAGGGATGGGCTCCACACGCTGCCTGCATGGAGGGCAGGAGAGGGAAGGGCTCCACACGCTGCCTGCATGGAGGGCAGGAGAGGGAAGACAAACGGAGAAGAGACCAGAAAAAGGCGAGATGTGGAAAGAGAGAAAGAGAGCTGAGAGAGTGAGAAGGAAAGACAGGAGAGGAAGAGAGACAGAGAGACAAAGAGAAAAAAGAGAAAGAAAGAGAGGGACAGATGGAGGGAGGAGAAGAGATAAAGACAGAGGGGGGGAGAGAGAGGGGGGAGAGAGAGCGAGAGATAGAGAGAGAGAGAGAGCGAGAGAGCGAGAGAGAGAGAGAGAGAGAGAGAGAGAGAGAGAGAGAGAGAGAGAGAGAGAGAGAGAGAGAGAGAGAGAGAGAGAGAGAGAGAGAGGTGAACTATGTTCAGAGGCCTGTCCCCTGCAGCCGTGTGTGAAGGCCACACTCTGCTCCACCACTACGATCTTCCTGCTGCTGAACACACACACACCAGACTGCATACACTCACTCAAACATACACACACACACACACACACACAGAACTGCATACACTCACTCAAACATACACACACACACACACACACAGAACTACATACACTCACTAAAACATACACACACGTAGAATGTCCATGTTCAATGCAGCATCTCACCCGCAACCAGCACATGTCAGAGCATATCATACATGTACAGGGCACTGTGTTCTCATCATGCCCTATCAGAGGATGCCACATGAAATACAGCCCCCCCTGCACATCCAGCCCCAAACCAAGGTTCCTCCCCCCAGCAGGCATGTCAGCTCTGTCACAGTATAATCCACACCTTCCTGTCAGCTGCAGCAGTATGTGTGTTAGAGAGAGAGAGTGTGTCTAATTCTGTGCTTTGTAAGTCTGAGTGACTCTAGGCTGGTGCTGGTAGATGGGGGCAGGGGAAGTAGCTGCAGGGGGAATCACACTCAGCCTAGGTGATGCACATTGAATGCTGCTACAACGTCTCTATTATGATCTCCTCTCCTGTCTCCTCCTCCTCTCCTGTCTCTCCTCCTCTCCTGTCTCTCCTCCTCCTCTCCTGTCTCTTCCGCCTCTCCTGTCTCTCCTCCTCTCCTGTCTCTCCTCCTCCTCTTCTGTCTCCTCCGCCTCTCCTGTCTCTCCTCCTCTCCTGTCTCTCCTCCTCCTCTCCTGTCTCCTCCTCCTCTCCTGTCTCCTCCTCCTATCCTGTCTCTCCTCCTCCTCTCCTGTCTCCTCCTCCTCCTCTCCTGTCTCTCCTCCTCTCCTATCTCCTCCTCTCCTGTCTCTCCTCCTCTCCTGTCTCCTCCTCCTCTCCTGCCTCTCCTCCTCCTCACCTGTCTCTCCTCCTCTCCTGTCTCCTCCTCTCCTGTCTCTCCTCCTCCTCTCCTGTCTCTCCTCCTCTCCTGTCTCTCCTCCTCCTATCTCCTCCTCACCTGTCTCTCCTCCTCTCCTGTCTCTCCTCCTCTCCTATCTCCTCCTCTTCTGTCTCTCCTCCTCTCCTGTCTCTCCTCCTCTCATATCTCCTCCTCTCCTGTCTCTCCTCATCTCCTGTCTCTCCTCCTCCTCTCCTATCTCCTCCTCTCCTGTCTCTCCTCCTCTCCTGTCTCCTCCTCCTCTCTTGTCTCTCCTCCTCCTCCCCTGTCTCCTCCTCTCTTGTTTTCCCGTCTTTCCCGTCTCTCCTCCTCTCCCATTTCTCCTCCGCTCTCTTCTCCTCCTCACCTGTCTGTTCTTTACTTGCTGTCTTTCCTCCTCTCTCCACCCCCACACCACCGTAAGGAGGGGATGAGCAGGATTGGAGAGATGGAGGCTCTTTCACAACAGTAAACAGATCCCAGAGGTTCGAAAATACTTCTGGGACATTCCTTCCATTCACAAGAGGACCCGGCGCGTGCCGAGATCATGTGGTCTGTGTGTGTGTGTTCTCAGAAACCTTGTTACCTTGGAGGATGTAGGAGAAGCCTGGCCATCTGCTGTCACAGTATATGTACCTTCTGCTTTCACACGTAGAACATCCCCCACGCGATATACACCCAGAATGTTGATACTGTATGGGCCACACCTAGAATCGACCTCCATACCAGAAACATTCATCCAAGCGTTAGTCCACAGAAGGTGGTTTGGGACCAAAGCCTTGTGACCCAGCTGCTTCTGGCTGAAGAAGAGCACGGCGGTTAAAGTGTATCGTATACATGTGACACACCAATCCAAGCAGGTTGTGACAGTTTGTCTGAACAAAGGTGTTTACACACAAAGCAGTGACTGTTGAACGTAGAGATGCACTCGCATTATGACGCGTCTAATATCTCGATTCCCAGACCTTGGTCCTCGTTGCAGAACTACCATATTTCACTCTTGGATTTCAATCTTCTATCTTGAATCAGACCCTGGTGACCTTGTTATAAACTTTTGATTGAGAGCTGTATTATCAAGACCAGGTGTCTTGTTATAAACCTTATTCCTGGAGAACCACTTTCCTGTCGATTTTCGCTACACTATTCTAGCACACCTGATTCTGATAATGAGCTGGTTGATGCGTTAAATCAAGTTAGTTACAACTGCAGTTGAAATTGTTTTTACAGGAAGGTTGGTCTCCAGGAACAGGGTTGAAGAATGATTCAGACAAACAACAAAACATGGAAAATAAAATAAAAAGATTATATGCAGCATACACTTTCAACACGATATTGCGTAAACATTAAACAAAAGAAATATCCATAATCACGTCCGTCATGGTAACTGATTTTGCCTGTTAAATTAAGGCCTTCTTAAGCAGTGTAACAGGGACCCAATTACTCTACACCATTGTTGCTAGGGGAACCCAGCTCAGGTCAGACAGGGGGACATTTTTGTATCAACCACCTTCTTTATTTGTCCAATCCTCAAGACAATACCGTATATATTCCAAATCCTGACCCTTGTAGGCTTATGCATACCTGTGGCGGATGTAGTATACAGCAATGCCCTCCGGTGGCGGACAGGTGGAAATGCAGCTTGTCTGAAATCAAGAACAGGTGTTTCTGTAGCCTCCTTAAGGTTTGTGAATTTAATCTAAGACAAACACACACACACACACACACACACACAGACTCACGTTCACACACACACACACACACACACACACACACACACACACACACACACACACACACACACACACACACACACTGACTCACGTTCACACACACTGCGCTTTGTAAGCGAGGTTCTGGTACAAAGCAAAACAACAACCACACTTTAAAATAGTGGCATCCTAAACGTAGTTGGTCAAATAAAAACATTCAAAAAGATTAGAACGGCATGTGTAATTTCTGTTTGCGACAATTCTGTTTTGGAGCATGCAGACAGTCCTACAAGGCTTCAGATGGAAGGAATACACCTAGGTTCTGTGTGTTCAGGAGGTCTCAGGGCTGGCACACAAGGAGAAGATGTGTATGTGTTTGCATGTGTGAGGGGGCACACCGTCTTTATGTCCTGCCCTCCCCCCCTGGGATGCAGAGAGCCTGGGTGTGTGTGAGTGTTCATGGGTAGTGTGTGTGTGTGTCTGTGTGTGTGTGAGTGTTCATGGGTAGTGTGTGTGTGTGTCTGGGTGTGTGTGAGTGTTCATGGGTAGTGTGTGTGTGTGTCTGGGTGTGTGTGAGTGTTCATGGGTAGTGTGTGTGTGTGTCTGGGTGTGTGTGAGTGTTCATGGGTAGTGTGTGTGTGTGTCTGGGTGTGTGTGAGTGTTCATGGGTAGTGTGTGTGTGTGTCTGTGTGTGTGTGAGGGGGAGGGGGCAGCCTTGGGACGGGCCCAGAGAATACCACGGCAGGATCGCACACAATGGGATGGGCACGGTTGCCAAGGAAACCTGATCAGCCCAGGCAACCACGGCAACTGGTAACTAAGTAACAGGAGCCCAGCATACAACACAGGGAAAGATTATAATGGTACCTCCTGATCTGGCTAATTATGGGATGTTGAGGGATAGAGGGAGGTGGGGCATCAATAATGTGCACCGCCTTGCTGGAACAGTGCTTTGTTTCAACAATTAGGATATTCAGTACTGATGGTCCATGCAGATACGAATTTGTTTGTATGTTTCACTGTAGTTTTCTTGTATTAGTATTAATTTTCATAATAGAAGAACGTTAACAAAGATCAGGTAGAATCCAAATGCTAGAACTTTGTCTCTGTCTGTTTCCATGGCTGTTTTCAATATGATACTTGTCAATAGGTATAATTGTCATGTGATAATAAATGAGTCTTTATACGAAATTCCATCACCTCAGTATGTAAAATCTATTTAGCTTTTCCTCTGGAAGCACATAATTGTGGATATGGAACTGGTTTTGCTACCACAGTGATCATGAAAAACTATCACTAGAAAAATCAATAATAACTGGGAGTCAGATGGCTGAGCGGTTAGGGAATCGGGCTTGTAATCAGAAGGTTGCTGGTTCGATTCCCGGCTGTGAAAACCAAATGACGTTGTGTCCTTGGGCAAGGCACTTCACCCTACTTGATTCGGGGGAATGTCCCTGTACTTACTGTACTGTAAGTCCCTCTGGATAAGAGCGTCTGCTAAATGACTAAATGTAAATGGAAACTAGGGAAATGGAAACATTCAGGCATGTATTTATCCTTTTGATAATAGCTTCCGGTCAGAGCTCCTTTTCAATGAAAAATATACTACTAAATGGTCTCAATTCCCTAGTTACCTTTTCAGATTTTTACCACAAGGTGGCAGCAAAGCATTTTGCATTCCTAGCATTGTCAGACCTTAAACACAAGTTTGGCATCCGCTCTCCACTCTCCCAATCATAGGGACATTGACACGTGTGCAACTTCAACATGATTAATTATATTTTGTATTCTAGATATAATTATCTATATCTTCAGTAATAGACCAGGTACATTTTGATTTAAGAACCTTGTCTTGGGTGACCAGCAGTCAGTCAAAATCTAATTAGGAAGTCCCGGCAGTCACATGACCCATGCCCCAGACATTACCTGTGGAGCTACGATGTGGCCTGAGGGCCTGGGTCTTTACTGGTGCACTGACTGCAGAAGCACAAAGATCAATTCTGAGGAGGACATAAATATTTTATCTACTGCGTAACAGCAAAACACCTCCAAACTCACTGGACAGTGTTATCTTCAAGGTAATGTTATATTCACCTTTGACATTCAAATCCCCACATTGTGTCTGTCATTTTCACGCTGTTGTTTTTTTTATAACTCAATTGATATATTTATTAAGCTTCACAGGAATGTACAGAGACTAAAACAGGATGAACTGATCGATGCATTAGCAAGGCGTTGAAAATACTTCTGTACACTGAGACACAAGAATTGTAAAATGAGTCTTGTTTTCAAATTTAAATGTGAGAAATTGTCTGTTGGCTTTGAGCTGATCGATGTCCTTTCCAGTATCATTGTTTCTCAACTATAAACAGAAAACCCAAAAAGTGGTAGAAGAACTTGACTACTTTGGCCTTGATGTTCATAATACGTGGGGGGGGGGGGGGCTCAGTAGTCTGGCCTGGGCTCAGTAGTCTGGCCTGGGCTCAGTAGTCTGGCCTGGGCTCAGTAGTCTGGCCTGGGCTCAGTAGTCTGGCCTGGGCTCAGTAGTCTGGCCTGGGCTCAGTAGTCTGGCCTGGGCTCAGTAGTCTGGCCTGGGCTCAGGCAGAACCTTCGGTTGGCAAATCCACCACCACAGGAGCACAGTCCTCCAGGTCAGCCTCAAAGTCCCAGCGAAACTTCTTAGTCAGGTGAGCCTTGAACTTCTCTGCTCTCTTACGCAGTGTGCCGTCCACCCCCGACCCACAGGCGAACTGGAAGAAGTCCTGGAGGAGAGAGGGGGAAATGAGGGTTAGAGCTGGAGGGACAGACATCATACAAAAGAAGACCAGAATTGTCACGTAAACGAATAACCCATTCATGAATAACCCATTCAGGAATAACCCATTCATGCCAGACAAAAGCTGTGTTCTCACCACAATAAATCCTGATAATGACCCCCACTTTAATCAGAATCAGAATCAGAAAGGGATTTATTCGCCATGAAAGTTTGCACAGACAATGAATTTGCTTTGGCAGGAAGGTGCATACAATAAACATATACCTAAAATTTAAATATGTGGACTAACTATACTAAGGGTACATAGACTAGCAGTACTAAGTGGAATAAATATAAGTTGCCGTAAATTACAATATAAAAATACAAATATTACAAAAAATACAAATGTACAAGATACCATGTTGTGGTGCAGTGCAAAAGCAGAGTGTTTTAGCAATAAGTCATTTGAGTCAGTGTGGTCCCTTGGCCTTGTTGAAGAGGCCAACAGCAGAGGGGAAGAAACTGTTTTTGTGGCGTGAGGTATTGGTCCTGATAGACCGCAGCCTTCTGCCGGAGGGGAGTGACTGAAACAGGGAGTGTCCAGGGTGGGAGGAGTCGGCCACAATCTTCCTCGCTCGCCTCAGGGTCCTCGAGGTGTGCAGGTCCTCGAGGGTAGGCAGATTGCAGCCAATCACCTTCTCAGCAGTACGGATGATACGCTGCAGTCTGCTCTTGTCCTTGGCAGTGGCAGCAGCGTACCAGACGGTGATGGAGGAGGTGAGGATGGACTCAATGATGGCTGAGTAGAAGTGCACCATCATTGTCTTTGGCAGGTTGAACTTCTTCAGCTGCCAAAGGAAGTACATCCTCTGTTGTGCTTTCTTGATGAGGGAGCTGATGTTCAGTTCCCACTTGAGGTCCTGGGAGAGGATAGTGCCCAGGAAGCGGAAGGACTCCACAGTGTTACCTCTGGAAATGTACAGTCTGTCTAGCATAGTAGCATGAAGGTAATCTATCCTCTACAGTACCAGGAGTGTGGCGGTGATCTACCCTTAGCGTAAAGGCGATCTATCCTTACCTGT
The DNA here is from genome assembly GCF_038355195.1 of Osmerus mordax. NCBI lineage: Eukaryota > Metazoa > Chordata > Actinopteri > Osmeriformes > Osmeridae > Osmerus > Osmerus mordax. Next base: position 17,422,339 of record NC_090056.1, on the reverse strand, counting down.
AGTGTGGAGGTGAGGAAGTTGTTCTGAGACACAATGTCCACAAAGAAGTCTGGAGGGATCTCTCCCAGCTGGTGGTAGAGCACTGCGATGAGGCCCAGGTACAGGTCCCTGCGTTCCCTCATAGTCTCCTCCGAACGGCAGAGCAGGGCCAGAAGACTCTTCCAGTGCTCAAAGCCCTCATACACATTGCCGATGACGAAACACACAAATGCAAACTGAAGCTCACCTGGGACACGCAGGTGAGGAAGAGAAGGGGATGAGGAAGGAGAACAGAACAGCCAGAAAGTATTTTTTTAATTGATTGTAGAAAAAACAAAGAGTGGTCAGGATTAACACTTGCATCATAATTCCCTGGTTATTTATGAACAAAAGGATATTAACTTGATTAAGTAAATTGCATTTGACAACATTTATTTGGGGCTGTGGTTAACTTGAAATCCAAATCCCCAGTGAACACTACAACAATGGTAAAGTAAGACTACAAAGTCCCGATAAATTCCACCAGACCATACTAGAGCAGATCTCCCTACGACTCCTTAACTTCCTGCTAGCTCCCCAACACACTCACCCAGCACGTTGAGGGGATGCTCCTTGTGGTTCTTGTCTAGCAGACTCTCCAGGGCGTAGCTGAGGTCCATGCTGCACTTGGTGATGAGTTCAGGGGGAGCCCCCGGGGGGTAGGTCTGTCTGGGGATGTGGGAGAAGCGCAGCTCAGTTCCCTCCCTTGGCTTCATGCGCGGCAGTCTCTCCAGACCCTCCTTCATGCTCTGGCACTCAACGTCGTTCCTCGGCAGGTTCTGCTCCTCCCGGTCTTTCGTGTGTTTCAACTGGAGCTCCGGGATGACGTCGCTGAACGCGCAAACGCGCCCCGAGATTGGCTGCAGGTTGATGGCCAGCTCCTGGGTCAACCTGTCAGTGAGGGATACCCACTTGCGCAGCACGTCGTATGGGTAGGGGCCGAGGAAAGGGTCCAGGTCTTGCAGGCCAGCCCGGACTCGGCTCACTTCCTCATGGTTCTGGGAGGCAGAGAAGTCCAGGTCCTCCTCTTTTGGGTCCCAGTTGGCCAGCAAGACTTCTCTTGGTTTGAGCGTGAGGAAAACCCCGGTTTTGGGGCCTGTTTCTCCCCCACAACTGGGAAGGTTTGCAGAGCAGAAGTGGAGGAAGTGGAGGCCTGGTGGAATCATTTTAACTCCCCGGAAACGCGGTCCAACTTTCCAACTCTTGTAGTCAATGCCAAGCTCCGTGCCCTCTGGGACCCCTAGCAACACCAAGGTAGCACCCTCCTCAAACAGTCGCCGAGCCACCTCTGGGTCCATGTCCACACCGGCCATGGTGGCGTATTCCTAATGCATTTCAACGCAAGATAAGTGATGTGGTCAGCGGTGTACTTGAATCGTATTGGCTAAATGTAACAAAACAATTAGGCTACTTATGATGGCTGTATCTGAAAGTGCAACAGTAGAAGCTACTTTGCTAATTCGCTATATGGAAGGACAGCATCAGTGTGCTGTTGTATACTGTGCTTGTCATCTAACGCTAGCTATTCACTAGCGTTCGCTTTACCTCGCTAGCTAGGTAAAGTTAGGCTAATAAGCTAAATTAGTCAGCTAGTTAGCATGATAGCCAGCTACCGTACAGTTTAAGTAAGTAGCTGGTATTTAGGACATTGTTTAGTCTACAAATAATGTGTATTAAATACATCGTATCCGACGTTACTTACCCTAAGTGCAGCTTTTCTTGCTAATCTAATATTATCAGAAGAACTCTAGAGCCAGGTGGAAATACATGTGTAGGGGCCAATAAGACAGTACTTCCGTGTCACAGAAAAGGTCGCCTTCGTCACGGTTTTTCATAATACTGCCTATAATTTTCTTGACTATAAGATAGTAGACTAGATTTTTTTTAAATAACACTGAGATATAGTGTATATATATTTTTTGATAGTCTAATGGTATCAGAACAATTGAAGAGCCAGGCAGAAACTACCGTATGTGTGTGTGTGTGTGTGTGTGTGTGTGTATTGGCCAATAAGAGAGTACTTCCGTGTCATTACGATAATTTCGCCGTCGTCACGGTTTTTCAAAAAACTTAGTCTACAGAAATTTAGTCTACAGAAATTTATTTTTTGTACTAATACTGGGATACAGTAACAGCCCAAGTTACACAATAACGTGACAACATGACTTTGTATCATGTAGCATACACGCACTTGTGAGGTGCATGTAGTTAGATAATGTGTTACGCATGTGGACGTTGTAAAAACACCGTGCAGTGTGGGAGAATAAATTAGCTTGGGAAACCGACGAATCTGCGAGCTAACACCCTGTTTTCAACACCAAAACTAATTAATGGCTATTTTTCTTTAAAGCCAATAAAGATAACTTCTGTAGACATGTTTCCCACTTGCTAATAGAAGGGACGAGTTGACTTGCTCACGTACTAGTGTTTTTTTCGAATGCCCACTAGATGTCACTAATGGCTTACATAAAATATAATGTCTCGCTCTCAGTGTGACTCGACTTCGCGGCAGGCCATTCAGAATAACAAGGTGGAACAAATAATAAGGAACCCACCGGATACCATTATAACCATTCAGCCAAGACCTTACTGAACATCAGAAACCCGTATGGCGAGAGAAGGTACTGTATGGCAGCATTTCTTGTTACTTATTGAATGCCATTGTTAAATAGCATGTAAACAATGCTTACAATTGAGTTGTTCACAGTAAGTAGGATTTAACTGTACCAGCACCATGGCTATGGCCAAGACTGATTTGAACTATAGTCTTAAAGTCTATTGTCTATGTTCAAGCCTGGCTTGAACATTCAAGAAGTAGAAAGTACAGATATTTGTGAGTGAAAGTAAAAAGTAGTCTGAAAAATAAGTAGTGAAGTAAAGTACTGATTCCAGAGAAATCTACTAAAGTACAGTAATTAAGTATTTCTACTATGTTAGTTCCCATACCTGCTGCTAATTATTCGAGTTCAGTAAACAATTTTGTTTCTTCTTAATCAACAGTCGAGTTTGTTGAGTCATCCAACCAATTAACAAATCAACTTCCCTAAAGAGGGGACTCCAGACTTCTCCTGCATGTGTAAGTCAAACCCCAAAACTTTCCTCCTCCCTAAGGAGAGAGGAGCAGTGTTTGGTGCTAATCTCTCCTCCCTCAGAACTCCAGAGAGGATATACTCTGAGTGCTCAAAGCCGGGATTCGGACTTTGTGGCCACAGTCTGCGAGGAGACAGATAGGCCTTCCTGCTTTATATGTAAAGCTGCCAGCCATAAAGCAGTGGCCCACAGGGTTTTCATCACAACTTCTTTTGTGGTAGCCAAAGGCTGGGTCTAAGCGACTTTGCGTTCTGGGAACAGAGGAAAATGGAAATGACGCTGAGGATTGTGGGTAAATAGGTTTGGCCCTTGCCAGCGTTACGCACTCGTGCACCTTGCACACATCCTGTTGGATCGTTGACTTAAATAATGGGAGAAGATCTCTCCTTTCTCTCTTTGCATCCCTCTTCTGTGGAACGTTCTGGTACAGTAAAGCGTTCTCTCAGCTGCCAGTGGTCAGGGTCGGAACCAACCAGAAAATACGTCTAAAAGCCATAAAGTTTTACTGGAGATTTAATGCTGGAATCTTACAGAGATGTGCGTAGCTTGTGAATGATGTCACTTTAGCTGTTTCCTGATGACGATGTGTGTATTTGTCTGTATGTCCAATTAGGCACCAATTTGAATGTTACCAAGCCGATACACATGCTGTCTGCACCACACTTTTGCACAAATTAGGCTGTGGCCTTTAACTCAAGCTGTACCAAGTGCAGGAAGACGTTGCAGAGGAAACTACACTGTCTACCACACCAAACGAGATCATTGTTAAAATCCTTTAAAATTTCGAATTGAAGAGTTACTAAACTAAAAACACTATATTTTGAATCAAACTAATTTTTCATAATTAACTACCATGTCATCTCCCTGAGCATTAAGACAACCTACGTACTTCTACAATTCCCATATTGCATGTTTAAGTGCCACTAAAGCTTATCATTCCTTTTACATGGCTAGAGATTGACCTTCCCCGCATGTGGTTTGTGTGAAAAGAAGAAATTGATGTGAGCTTTTCCAGTTGACCAAGCACCAATGAAAGAAACTGACATTGAAAAGGCTATAACAAACTGAAATACAGTTTTCTCACAATATGATCGCAAACTGGATGGTGGTCAGTTATGGAAGCACATTGCTCAAATAGGTTCTTAAACAGGCTGTTTCTAAAAGCTCTATGGCAATATACATTATTCAGGTCCACAACAAAAAGAGTCTCACTCGGCTGATTAAACTAGGTTACAGGAAAGTGCTTTTAATGTTCTTTCCAAATGGATATTAAATAGATATTCAATAATGAATTACAAAATGCCACTGTCAACACAAGCCACCATTGGCTCATGACTGCACTGTGGTGACTGGCTTTCAGGTTGGGCAAGATGTACAACAGGCAGTCGTTTTTGACACCCTGGCAATGATGACATGTCCAAATCTTGTCACCGTGTCGAAAGCTTGGCTGCAGAGAAACCTTCTTTTATGTTTTCTGTAATACAGAGTGTGGTTTTGACTCTTCAGGCAAACAGCTCCCTCTTTGAAGAATGATTTGAAAATGTACATTTTAATTAGGTGCACCCAGCCACAACCAATGAGAGCTCAGGAGGAGGCGAAAAAAGATTGCACTTCTAAAATTAGCTGATGGAAGGATGGAGCATTAAAACAAGAAATTAGAATGCGAAAGAAAAGCTAGGTGTTTTAAATGAAGTGGCTGAAAAACATTAAATTAAATGCTGTGGGCAATTCTGAGCCTTTTGAATGAAAGATGCATAAATGTTCTGTTTAATCTTCTAAGAAATATAATGCAATTATCGTTGCTTTGTGTTTTTTCTTTTTCTGGTAAAGTTTTGCAGTGTGTTATTTATTTTGAGCAAGCATGTAGCAAAGCTGTTGTGTGTCACTTTACCACAACTTCAGCAGTTTCACATAAACTGATTTAATTACTTTACTTGTGAAACAAGATAGGTATTTTTCTTGTTCTCCTTGCTCCCCTCCACTTTTCCCTCCCCTCTTGTCTTCTCCTCCTCGTCTCCCCTCCCCTCACTTTCTGCCCAGCTATTTTTGGGTAGGATGATTTTAATTATGCATGTTGTCATAGTGCTTTTAGTCAAACTGTCCGTTTAGGTTTGCAGAGTGTGTTTCCATGTTTAGGTAACTGATTGTATACATGTGTGTTTGTCTGCGTGTGTGTATATGGTGTGATCATGGGAGATTGCTTCGTGTCAGAAACCCAACCCCTGAAGGTGTTTCAACCTTCAGAGAAGTGGAGATGCGGAGATGGCAGCGACAGGAGAGACCACTGTGGCCAGTCTTATCTTCCCAGGATCCGAGGCTACCATCTAGTCTGCTCGTTTAGGTACATGAACATTCTGGAATTACCTAGATGGGAAGTTCCACCTTTAGTTCCCTTTTGTTTTTTATAAAACACAGTACTGGTAATGCTCATGAAGTATAAACACAATGAGATGCTGATTCGAAATACTGGTGCTGCCGCCATCTTGTGGAGATTTTCATATGTCACGCTCAACTGGCACAAATGAGAGAGTACAGGTACTTGTTTCTCGAATTAAAATGACGATGCCATCCTCCATCCAAACGTACCCAAGTGATTTAATTAGTTGAATCATGTTCAGCGGCATTCCCCAATCTCTCAGCTCTGCCTGAACCACCAGAGAAGAGCATGTCACATGACTGCAGCGTCATAGCTACTCATGGCCCCATTAAATCCTAGCGGCAATGCTTATGTTCCATTTACTTAGCTGTCTCTCTCCATCTCTACCACACCCTTTCTCTCCAGCCTCTCTCTCTCTCTCTCTACCACTCAGTTTTTCTCCACATCTCCCCTCTTTTTACATCTCTCCCTATCTCTGCCACTCCCTCTGTCTCTCCACCTCTCCCTCTCTTTCTCCACCTCTCTCATTTGGGCACTCTTCTCCTTTTTATTAGGCATTCGAACTGTTTTCTTCCTTATGTCCCTGTTGTTCCTTTAGTTGTCACACACTGTGGATGTTGTCCACAGTCATCTCTCAGATAACTAGGGATCTTCATCTGTCTGCCCAAGAGGGACTAAACTAGCACATGCAATTCAACACATACACACATTATCTCATTATCTATTTCTGCTTAAGAGCTTAGGTTTACCACAGAAAATATAATTATAATAGTATCTTCCATCTCTTTGTTTAGTGCTGGCCTTTCAGAGTGACAGCAGGTCACATACACCAAATGTCATTCTTCAATTGTAGACGAGAGTCTTTGAGAAGCGAATTCAATTTCATAAAAGGCTTCATGTTGAGGCTCTTATCTCTTAGAAAAATAAATAATTATGTATAATTGCAAATTATGTCCAGTAATATGCATTCCACTGTACAGATTCATTTAATGACAAAATAATTATCCATAACTGTACCATTAGAAAGCCTGCCAAACAAGTTTAGTACTTTCTCTCTATCTTTTCTGTTTTTCTCTCAGTTCTGTCTGTCTTTACCTCTGTGTCCTTCCAACAGCCGAAAGAACATATTCAGGTTTTCTTTATGTGGACATAGCCTCTCAGCTATGTTCTTGTCTAAGGGTGAAAAATACGTAATTGTGTGTGTGTGTGAGTGTGTGTGAGAAATACAGAGTGTACGTGAGAGTGAGATTGACAGCGCTGTGTCCAATCTTTAAAATGTGATTGGCTGTTGAGCTGGAGGAATGTCAGTCTGACTAAGCTTGATTGGATGGCTCCTTGGTTCAGTGTGACAGATGGACGGGAGTGTGTGGGGTGGATTCAGTCACATGCGTTAGAAGACTTCAAAGCCATTTGAGAGTATAGCCGTGAGTAAAGCCTAGTTTAAATTCACATCCCATCCTCACACAGCAACCCTTGCCCATACACCCTGGAGGAAACCACTCCATCAATGCATTCATCTGGATAACATTTACAATTTGATAACCTTTCAATTTCAAACCTTCACGTCAAGAAAAAAAAACAAAAGAAGTTAGCCCTTTAAAAGATGGTCCGTACTTGTTTCCTGAAGTTATCCATTTAGCATAGAATGATATTTTGATCCATGACAGTGCAGATTTTTGAAGACAACTTCTTCAAGGATACGTCACAAAGCACAGTCCTTCCACTGTTGTGGCATCTCATCATTAATTGAATTAAAGCGAAAGTATTTCTGGAGCCAGGTGTGTTCTACGGCTGGTGGAGAGGAATTATTTATGATGTTGGAAATTCCCCAGCTCTAATGGTATTGGTCCCGTCAGATTCAATTTGGAGCAAGGACTCCCGGATGAGGCGGGACACAACATCTCCTACCCTCCCTCTTACCTAGTGCAAACAACAATCACCCCACATCAAAACTCTATTTAGTACAACCCTGAGTCAGGATGAGTCAATACGGATCTCTAATAACTGTGAAGGTGTTCACACATGCAGACACACACATAACAAGGAGCATTCCTAGAACAGCGTTTGTCTTTAATATTCAGCGATGATGTTTGAAAAGGCACGTACATCAGGGTCGTAGTGACTCAATCCGCTCCACATTTTTGGCATGGTCTCCTCACACTCGGGTTTCAAACCCATAGAGGACAGCTGTGGACCAGAGCACAGACCTGTCATAGAGAGGACTCCTTCCTGCCTTCATGCAGATGAAGGGATGGCCACAAGGAAAGAAGACGTCTGGAGGTTTCGGGCCACAGCTCCCTGAGTCATCTCTAAAGGCCTTATCTCTGTCCCAGCTCCATTAAGGGAAACGTCAGCCTGTGATTCCAGTGGTCTTTGTTGTAGCATGGCAGGTGCTTTTCAATTCCAGCCAGGCTACACCCTGTAAGGAGGAACATTCACCCTCTCATATAGAACCGACAGGGAAGAGATGGGGGGGGGGGGTTAGAGTGAGAAAAGAGAGGGGGGAGGATAGAGAAAGCAGGAGGAAGCAGAATGTGTATGGAGGATATAGAGAGAGAGTGAGCATACTAATCCCTTTGACAGGGTTTTTTCCACTGAGATGGTTAATTCTCCTCCTTTAGAGTGGGGGGCTGTGACGGTCCTGACAGCCCTGCTAACTCATCTTCTTTCTCCTTCTCTTTCTTTCTCTCTCGCCTTGAACCCATCTCTCCTTACATTAATATCTCCTCAACTGTCTCCTTCACCCCCATCTGGAGCCTTTTACTGTCTCTGACATGTTATCACCTTTAGTTTCAGCTCTCCTCTTAAGCAGTCTCTCTCTACCTCCCTCGACCTCTCTTGTCCTTTACCACTCTCACTCTCCTGAAGCAATTCTAGCTCAGCCGGTCTTGTCTGACCCTTATTGGTCCAAATGACTCTCACCTTGCATAGCCCTGTGTCCTTCATTTTTTAAGTAAATCATTTGGCGGCCATTTTCCAAATATACACAACTCTTTTGCCTGCCTGGTTGGGGTGACATCCTATATGGGTATTGTTGGAAATTGAAATAAATTGCAGCACTAAATTAGAGTTGAGGAATCAATATAAATCTAATTACAAAATGACATGCTGCTGTGTGTCTGCCCTGAGGAATCAAAGAGAGACTGAATCACAGTGGAGGAATACATTTTTTGACATGGATTGCTGTAATTGAGAACAATATTCTTTCCAAAAACTTCCTGTCCCAATGCCAAGGTGTTCTTGAGATGCAATTTGTAGTGTAGAAAGGCAAAGGGTTTACAGCCTGTCAGAACAGTGTGTCTTTGCAAGATGATAACACTGAAAATGACATAATGTCGGTTGGTTTGATCATTTCAGTCTCTTCAAAATGTTCTAGAAAAGGCCATAATGCCAGCTATCAGCTTTGTATAATACCTGTATGAGTGAACTCGATTGTTAAATATGAGCACAATTTACTAAATTGAATTTAGATATGGTTAGGGTTAACCATTTACCTGAGGTGGGTTTGTTGGTTAGGTTCAGATTTAAGTTAGAGGTGGTAGAACAAATGAATGCTTTGGGTTACAAAAACTAGCTACCTCTTTAAGCAGCAGTCAATACTAACGTTTCTGAACATAAAGCTATAAAGGCAAGTCAAAGCACTTATCCGTCGAACAGGTGTTTCAGACGTCATTTTATAAGGAGAATGGGCTGCTATAGCTGATTTCTTTTTTTTTCCCGCCTCCAGAAATGAGGCAAACAGTTGTCTGAAATGCACTTTCGCTGTGTGACTCCAGTTACCTGGGGGAGATGATGGGAGTTGCTACTCTGACTTGGTTGACTTGACAATCCATTCTCCACGCCGCGCGCCCGCCGTCAGGCAGCGCCAGGCAGCGCGAGATAAGAACAGAGCTGAAGACTAGAAGCAGGCAGGTAGACGGAGGGAGGGAGAGAGCTTCTTCTCGATTATTAATTGAACTCACTCGGGTTCCTTTATCACGTCACAACGTCACTGCTTGCCTGGTCCTGAAATAGGCTATCTGTATATTTACATGAAATTACTTTGGCATTTAAGCGATTCTAGCTTAAATCAATTAATATTGAATATTGATTGACTTCTAAAGACACATCACTTGATCTTGTAAAAAATATGTTTTTAACAACGCGACCGTTTAGATCTATCGGCATACAAGCTGTTACACACATAGGCTACATACGCACTTTTATGTAGTAGCTAGGCTAGGTTATGCTACAGATCCATTTAAGATTTAGGCTACTTGGATTTCTATGCATTTCCCCATGCTCGTGTCGGCTATAGCCTATTCACATTTCCTTAAAACATTTCCTACGTGTGCCTATTCAGCTACAATATTAACGAAATAACTGAAAGCTATCAGCGTTGTAGCTTAATCGAGTGTGAAACACAAACCTGGTAGGGAGAGGCTGCTCTTTTGGCTACACCAGTGCATTTAGCAACTTCTCTGTTGGTTTCCTCCGGCTGTGTGTGAAACCAGACCCAAGCAGGTCCTTACCCGGGCTGCGCTGAAGCGCGCTCATGCAGTCCTCCTCACGACAGAACCACCGCGCAGCCAACTTGACATCTCCAGCAAAGCGCGTGCAGTTGTCCTGTTTTAGACCTCTTTAGTCTGTCCGACTTTCCTGTTGTCTTAGCACCCTATCTATTTCTCCCTCGGCCACTGGCCCGTCATCTCTCTCTTTCTCTCTCTCTCCCTCTCTCTCTCTCCCCCATCCTGGCTTTCGTCAGCACTTTTGCACTAATTCCTGCTTCAGTGCACCGGGCATACAGTGCGTGACTTGATCTGACATGAAAGCTGAAGAGGGGCTATTGTAGGTCTGTATAATTGTGAACACTCGGTGAGAGATAAAGCCGATGCGCTGGATGGGGTAGGTCAGAGTAGCCTATATGTCGTAATTCGGAAAACAAGTGTAACAGCATCCTCAGTTGCCTACTCATAGACATCAGCCTCGTCGCATCACTTAGAGGGTTGCTTTTTCTCGCGGCATCATTTTGTGATCCTTTCAAAGAATTCCTCTGTCGTCTCTTCTAAGATCTCTCGCTCTTCCTCTTCCTCTCTCCAGTCTCTGGCGGTGGGAGGGAAGCTCACGGGTGCAGTAGGTCACCTAGGCGGTTTAAAGGACTTTGCTTACTGCAGGAGTCGAGCTCGAGCCGGGCAGCAAAGCGGTCTGTGTCGCTTCATTCGGCAGCATCGTTTTCGCGGCACTTGGGACCCCTCACAGAACAGAGACGAGACGAACTGACACTGAACAGAGACGCGACGGGTTTGTTCTTCTCACCACAGGAGTCAGGACACCTTAACATATCAGCATGATCAATCAATACAATTGATTGGACGATTTGGGATTATTCAAAGATTTAAAAAAAATCCATTCTTGGATTTCCGAGGAGCGCATAGCACAGAGAAACACAGTGGCAACCCCAAACTCGCACTGAGCGCAGAGGGAGGTGTTTGAAGATGCAGGTGGATCCGAACTTGGTGTTTTCGCGTGCATGGTGTGTGTGCCTGCTCGTGGTTGGAATATTTCTGGATACAAGAGTCAACGGAGTGGTCGGCACGCACCAAGGCATCCCAGTCGCAGTGTGAGTTGCCTCTATCGCCCTCGTTTGCGTTTTCACCTTTCTTCACGTTGCTTTTTAGTTGAGGAGTTGAGGAGACTTCAGTTATCGTAATCTTAAAACTTGACCTCAAACAATATTTACCTGTGTAGCATATGGATACGAATTTCCACGTTACTAGGCTATATGATCTGCAGGGCACTGCTCATACGCGTTATAAAGTTAAAATAAGTCATCCGTTCACAATTTACCAGATTGTACCACTGAATAGCAATTTCACATCCCATGCCAACAAACCGAACACTGACTGAAAATATTACTAAAATTGGACGGTACATAGACTCGTAGAATGATTTATAGTCATTAGACTTTTTTGCAGTGACATAGGCTATTGGACATGTCTTGTTTCTAACAGACAAAATGTCTGAGTTCAGATGTTAGCGATTTCTGTGTTTGTGATTATCTCTCACCCCTGTTATTCATCTGTCTCGTGATGTTGTGCAGGGTGAAGTTATGGGCCTCGGCGTTCGGCGGGGAGATGAAATCCATCTCAGCCAAGTACTCCGGTTCTCAGCTGCTGCAGAAGGTAGGCTTCCCCCCCGCTGCCACGGCGTGTCAGACACCACGAGGCCAACATAAGGGACAGTTTATTAAGATCTCGGGAGAATTAACTGAAAAGTTTTGGGGATCATTTCTTTCAGTCTTGTCTTAGTTTCTTGGCTGATTCTAAGAGCTATACACCCAGTGGACAAGTGAAAGTCAATTAAAAGGTTGTTCATGGAGTAGTTAATCTAATCGATTTTTTTATATATATGCCTAGCAAAAGAACCAGGAATGCAGTGTTGGGTGCAAAACAAGTGAGTTGTGACTGGTATCTGAGTAGTGAGTTTTACAGGATAGGGCATACTATTTACGTTACAAAATAAACCGCAGTATAGATGCATGACATGGTGTTCTGGCAATACATTACCACACTCTTTAAGGATGTATGGCTCAGAAAGCCTTGTGAAACCCACTGAAAACGAGTCCATTATCTCCAATGAACAAGCTCAGTGCAAAGATGTCCATGGCGTAAAATAAAACATAAAACAATGATTACAAATCTCAACATGCCTACTGTATATTAGTAGATATTAGAAGATACTTTCACAAACGTACATGTTTAGAGGGGGTGGGTATAGTTCAGTGGTTGAGCATTTGCCTGGAGATGCATTTGCGTCGCTTTGGATAAAAGGGTCTGCTAAAGGAACACATTAGTAGGCACAGCCAGGAATCGAACTGGCAACCTTCAGATTACTAGCCCAATTTCTTAACCGCTCAGCCACCTGACTCCCTACACACACACAGCACACACTTAAAATATTAAATAGATTAAGCATAAATACACAGCACCTAAACTGCCCTCATGCTGAACATTGTGACGTGGGTGGCTGCATGCATGCTCCTCTGAGCCCTCCTAGCATCACACACAGAAGAGAGAGGCCTGGTCTGATCCTGGGGCTCTGATGGGTGTCCTGTTCTGTTGCACCCCATGGTGGAGCTGATAGGCTGTGTTCACACACACACACACACGCACACACACACACACACACA
>NC_090056.1:17379686-17407186 GCF_038355195.1 Osmerus mordax | reverse complement strand
AAACATCTCACTGGGTGCTTGTTGTTAAACATTTTGTGTGTCTGTGTAACAATTCTCCCAAGTTCAATTTCATGTATCATTGAGCGTCTGTATATAAGGGTGGGATTGATAGCTGTCCACACACACACACACACACACACACACGCACACACACACACACACACACACACACACACACACACACACACACACACACACACACACACACACACACACACACACACACAGTCACACACACACAGCTTTGTTTCACTATCCTAGTGACACACACACACACACACCCACACTACCCTGCTTCACCCTGTTTCCCATACAGACAGTAGAAAGAGCTGTATTATCTGGTTTGTGAATATACATCAGAAAGGAGACTTTCTCCATGATACAGCCAGGCCAAGCGGTTCAGAAGGAGAGATGTGAAGAGAGAGAGAGAGAGACATTGAGAAACCTTTCATTGTTTACATAAAGATTATGTTTGCCATCCCCTAACATTTAGATGCACTTCATTAATATTCTCAAGTGTAAATTATTATAATTCCTTATCTAGTGAACTATTTTTATGATGAATATGTATTACAGTCATACCCATGGATCTGAGACCATGACTAATTGTGTAATTTCAACAAAGTAATGTGTTTGTGTTTTCCTATTTTAATCTAAATTAATTAGATGTTTCATTAACAATGGGAATTGAATGAAACCTACACTGTTAACCCAAGCACAACAGATCTGTTTTTTCCTTTCAACATCTACGCCAATTGGAACTTAATTTATCTTAATTAGATTTCGGAAAATTCGATTTTTGTCAGCTAAATTGTTAATGACGTGATTGCTATCTGTGGTCAAAAACAACCAGGCCAATTGAAGTAAAGATGGCTGGCTGTGCTCACAACTTTCAGCTTCCCAGTAATCAGCCACACTGTGTGTCACAGTGACAATGTCACTGTGTGGAATCTCCTCAAGCATGCTGTAACTATGTCCATCATGAAATATGACATGCATTTTCAAATCTTATCAATCTTAAAAAACGTAATCTCTGCCTTCAAAGATAGTTTAATAACCTGTTGACCAACAACTTGCCTGGTGAGTGTTGTCCAGGAAGGAGTGGGGTCCGTAGTTTTAACCCTCACTTTCAGGATGGGAATGCAGGCTGACCCCAGTGCAGGGAATGCAGGCTGACCCCAGTGCAGGGAATGCAGGCTGACCCCAGTGCAGGGCATGCAGGCTGACCCCAGTGCAGGGAATGCAGGCTGACCCCAGTGCAGGGAATGCAGGCTGACCCCAGTGCAGGGAATGCAGGCTGACCCCAGTGCAGGGGCCAAAGGGAAACCGGAAGAGCTCTGAAAACAGCCCAGAGGCAAATTGAAACAGTTCTTTAGTATGACGAGTTAAATTGAGTTCCACATGGTTGGAATGTTCAGAGCTGTGATTATGATGGTAATGACATTCCTTCTTCTTCCTGCCCTGAGGGTGTTTCAGGCATAGATATATAGAAACACTAGATGTCTCGTCCGCGTTGCCGGACAACGGAGTCGAACGTCCGCACATGGCGGCCATCTTGCTACAGTCAACTCGCTCACCCATAACATTGTGTTGATGCTACATGAGTAGAGGTGAGTCACAGGGCCAATGAGGGAGGAGAGAGGGAGGAAAGGCAAGGGAGGGGGTGAGGGAGGAGGGTAGGTGAGGTGGTGAGGGAAGGAGGAGAGGGAGGGGGGAGAGGGAGGGGGGATTGAGGGAGGAGGGGTGAGTGAGGGAGAAGGGGTGTGTGAGGCAGGAGAGGGAGGGAGGGAGGGTGGAGAGTTGAGTGATAGGGCCTGTGAGGGGGAGATGGCCTCTGGTTAGATTTAGCTTTGGTAAATTGAATAGCTGTCAGGATTGGTTCAACGCAATTGGCGATGAGGGGAGGGGGCGTGCATTGATGTCTCTCTCTTGCTTTCTCGCTCTCTCACTCCGTCATCCGTCATCTCCCTGTTGCAAACTTTTTTCTTTATCTCTCTCTCTTCCTCTCTTATCTCTCTTGTTCTGTTCCCATACTAAATCCCTCACTTCCACAGCCACCTCTCTCCCCGGCTATCTCTCGCTCACTCCCCCTCTCTTTATCTCCGTCCTGCCTCGATGTGATCGAGGCATGTTGATATGTGTGTTCTCTTCCTCTGCCATTTATGACATGACGGAGAGAGAGAGAGAGTGTGTGTGTGGGGGGGGTGCATGTCACAGAGTTAATTACTTTGTTAGTGGGCGAGAGTAAAGCACAACCATCCTTTTATGTGTCTGGCACCGGAGCTTTACTCTACACAGACACTCACTCACAGTGTAATTACTTCTTTGTTAGTTGTAGAAAAGCATGAGAAAGCCCTTCTCTGAAATAGCGACCCTCATGACATTTCCAACACTATGTGCTCGCTTAAGAGTGTTTCTGGAGCACAGAGCAGGCCCTGTGCTCCGAGACAGGCCACACTTTGACTCCCTCTCTCCAAAAATCGATTTCGATTTTTCGCTCGATTTTTTAACACTGCATGTCTGGTGGATATTTGCCACACAAGTTTGTGGTGTGGGAATGTGATTGCGATGATTCAAAAAAAGAAGCTTTTCTACATGTGTCAGTTAGAGAGAGACAGGAGCGGCCCAAGTCGGAATCGAACTACAAAGTTCCAGTGCATCCACACACACACACACACACACACACACACACACACACACACACACACACACACACACACACACACACACACACACACACACACACACACACACACACACACACACACACACACACACACACACAAGACAGGCATGGATGGATGACAGTGTGCTAGCTGCTATCTTCTCGCACACACGCACGCTTTTCAATTATGACAAATGTGTTGAAATAGTATTCCATTGACTAGATTACGTTCCCATAGCAAACAAAGCGCTGGCTGGCGAGGGGGAGGGGACTATTGCTATTAAGTAAATATAGTGTGCGCAGTGCTGCGTGAAGGACTGTCTCTGACTCGCTGTGGGCCCCATCAATCACCCTGCCAGTCGGCTGGTCCCGCCCTCTCTACTGTAGGTAATGGGCGGAGAGAGAGAGGAATGCACATCACACTCATTACGGATGCACTATTAATCACAATATCTATCTCCACACTCTCTCACTCCCTCCCAAAACACAGAGACTCTTAATCCTGCTGTTTTAGCTTCATCTGTCTCTTTAGTTGTTGTGTTGAGTCTTGGAGGGTCAGCACTTTGCTTGTGTTGGCATTCATTTATTGTTCAGGGTTTATTGTTCAAGGTGACTGTGGTAAAGCAGACAAGGAGTCAGCGTCTTTGGGACGAAAGTGCACGAGGTCTTTACTTGGAATAAACAAGGTTTAACAAAAACAAAGGTCAGGAAACAAAGGTCCGACGCCACACGGCCATAACATGAAAGAATAAGACTCCACAACGAAGTGGGAAACATCTCGGCTTATATAGCCGTCCTAATTAGTCCCAACATAAAACAGGTGCGCACTAGAACTCCGGTGATGCAGACTGGCGCACCGTCGCCGTGCGCTCCGTGACAGAGACACACAAGTCGAAGTGGAAGGAGATAGGGTTCTCCAAGGGTCAGTGGATGTTAGTATTGATCTCCTTCTGGTAACACAATCTTCAGCTACTGTTATGAGCCATTCACTTCCCTTTCCGCACGAAATACACTCAATGCATTTACATCCCTCTTCCCGTCTAAATATAACATAAATTAAGTCATTTTAATTTTGTACTTTTTTTTTTGTTTATGGAAATATGCAAGATGAACGTGACAAAACGTCTGTTTTGAGCGGACATTCAGTCCTTCTCTGTCAGCTTAAACAACTTTTTTACGTGATTTATGTCTGACTTGCCCACATTGTTCTCCCCCTCTTTCTCTATCTGCCCATCTCCCTCTCTGTCTCTGTGTGTCTTGCTCTCTCTCTCGCAGTGTCTCTCTCTTTCACTCTGCGCTTATGTCTCTCTCTCTCCCTCTCTCTTGTGAATTATAGAACAGATGCAGCTTTAGTTTATGGCACTAAAGAATAGATGGGAGGCGTTCTGGGGACACTTGACGGTGATGCAGGAATGGAGCGGGTCCACACCAAAAATAGTTCCGCTGGCCCAGCACAACATCCTTCTCCTGCTGCACTCTGTGACTCCCTCAGACAGGCCCCCCTCCTTCCCTGCCCACCCCCCCCCTTCCCCCTTTCTGTGTGTGTGTTTGTGTGGTCTCAACCCCACCTCGCTGTGTGTGTGTGTGTTTGTGAGGTCTCCACCCCACCTCCCGGTGTGTGTCCTAGACTGAGAGAGGCCTGCCAAAGCCATCTCAGTGTGAGAGCTCCCTGTCCTCTCTCCCCTCCCTCTCACCTTCACCTTCTCTCACCTGCTAGACCTACTGAAAGACCAGACACACACACACACCACACACTCACTCAATTCGGCCAATCATGTCCGCATGTTTTTCCTTTTGTGGTCTGCCTGGAGCACAAACAAACCCCCAGCACCAGATCCCACACGCCGTCACGACGATTACATGGAGAACCAGGCCCCTTCTGATCTACTGGAGCAGGTCGCTGTGAGAGTCAGTATTGATCTCCAGGGTGGGGGGGTGGTGGGGGGGGGCTCCTTACGCTTTGTCTTTTCACTAACGCTCTGTGTATTGAGTAGTAGTCTGATGCCCGTAGTTGCTAATGCAATGATGACACAGACTTATGCTAAATACCCAGGGTGCAAGAACAAGACATTGATCAGTGACAAGGGTGGGGATTGATTGATTGATCTGTATTGATCAGAGGGTGTGGTGTGTGTGTGCGTGTGGGTGTGTATGTGCGGGAGGGGGCGCGTAGCCATAAAAGTAGACTGAGAGAGAGTATGTGATGTGTGAGCTTTGGTCCTGAATGGGAAGGGATGTGTAAAGGGTTCGAGCAAATAACAAACATTATCATGCAATGACTTTGAATAATACCTTTTACTTCCATCAAACTGACGGTCACTTTCCGTGTGGAGAGGTGAATATTCCAATCCAAAAACATTTGGATTTGTCTCTCCAAGATGAACTGTATACTGTTCCCCGTAAGCCCCATCCCTGAAGATCTCAGATAAGAAAACAATGTTTTCTTCATGTTCCGTAACCAACGTAAAGTAGAATTCTCCTGTCAAAGCCAAGGCTGGTTATCAGAAAGTATGCTCTTTGAATTGACTCTAAAAACAGCTTTTGAGTTGGTTCGGATGGATTTAAACTCCAAGACAGGATCGTGCGTTTGTAGACGCAAACAGAGAAAAACATACTGAAAGGAAATTGCGAAGTGGAACTTTGGCTTGGGGAATAAATGTGGCTTTCCTACACCCATTACGAGGTTTCCCCACTCCCTGTATCTGTGCATTGTGACGCAGAAATCAATCTGTGCCTGTGAGGATGCATGGAGAACAGTCTTCGAGCCACAGAACACAATTTGTATCGCTAAGAAAACTCAAACAAACAAACAGAAGAACCGAATGAGTTCTAAAAGAAACACATCGACTTACCTTCTTTTTATTTTCCCAAATCAAAGATTGGACTTTAGTTTTTGAACCTGTTCTTTGTTTTTTGGGTTGTCACTTGATTAGGGTTTGTTTTTATTTCTTTTTGGAGAACCCTCTGTCCCTGTTTGTCTAAACCATAGATGCCTATGTCTTGTTTGTGTTGTCATGACGTTTAGCTGTGTTCTGTTCTTCTTACCGGAGCCTGCATGCCCACCTTAACCTCAACCTCCAGAAGTTAAATGCATAAACTTCACTTGGAGTTTGAGCAACATATTAAGAACATATTAAGAACATTTTATGGATGCTCTAGTGATTCATTTATATTTGTCTTGTATCACACATTGCATTTACATTTACATTGTACATTTATTCATTTAGCAGACGCTTTTATCCAAAGCGACTTCCAAGAGAGAACTTTACAAAAGTGCATAGGTCACCGATCATAACAACGAGATAGCCCCAAACATTGTGGGCAGCCAAAACATGAAGCATACCTTGTGAAAAACCAAATAAGTGCCAGCAGGAAGAGACATAAGAGCATGCAGTTAAACAAGTTACAATTAAACAACATGAACCTCAAAAGTGCAAGAGTGTACCTGTAGAGAAGCAAGCAACAATAATATATTTCACTGCGAGTACAAGAATTTTGAATCAGTTACAACTAACCGACATTGCTTTTCTAAATGGACTTTATTAAGAAATGAAGAATGTGTGTGTGTGTTCATGTGTGTGTGTGTATGTGGCATAGCGGGGGGGGGGACAGTGAACGATAGTATCCATTAGTGACTGCAAGCTTTCACCACACACTCACAGAGGCAATGGTGCATATGCAATAGCCGCAATGCACACTGGGATTGTTCTCCCAGTAGCGTATGATCAGGCATGTGTGTGACATTCTGACTGTGTGTGTGTGTTGGAGAGGGTGTGCTTGAGTTTGTGGGAGAGAGAGTCTGTCTGTGTCACACCTACACACACACACACACACCTACACATGAACACACCCCCCCCACACTCTCAGAACTTGTAAAGGGAGATCGGTGGGGATCTCAAGGGAGTGGCTGTCGCCACCACGAGACTTAGACCATCGTGCTTCTGAGACAGACAGGACAAGCGTGAAATGAATGATTCCACTTCCCCTCCAGGCGGCGTTCTTCCGCTGAGGGAGATGGACGTGGGGCCTCCTGTACGAGGGACGGGGAGGGAGAGGGACGTGGGGCCTCCTGTGCGAGGGACGGGGAGGGAGAGGGACGTGGGGCCTCCTGTGCGAGGGACGGGGAGGGAGAGGGACGTGGGGCCTCCTGTGCGAGGGACGGGGAGGGAGAGGGACGTGGGGCCTCCTGTACGAGGGACGGGGAGGGAGAGGGACGTGGGGCCTCCTGTACGAGGGACGGGGAGGGAGAGGGACGTGGGGCCTCCTGTGCGAGGGACGGGGAGGGAGAGGGACGTGGGGCCTCCTGTACGAGGGACGGGGAGGGAGAGGGACGTGGGGCCTCCTGTGCGAGGGACGGGGAGGGAGAGGGACGTGGGGCCTCCTGTGCGAGGGACGGGGAGGGAGAGGGACGTGGGGCCTCCTGTGCGAGGGACGGGGAGGGAGAGGGACGTGGGGCCTCCTGTACGAGGGACGGGCAGGGAGAGGGACGTGGGGCCTCCTGTACGAGGGACGGGCAGGGAGAGGGACGTGGGGCCTCCTGTACGAGGGAAGGGGAGGGAGAGGGACGTGGGGCCTCCTGTGCGAGGGACGGGGAGGGAGAGGGACGTGGGGCCTCCTGTACGAGGGACGGGGAGGGAGAGGGACGTGGGGCCTCCTGTACGAGGGACGGGGAGGGAGAGGGACGTGGGGCCTCCTGTACGAGGGACGGGGAGGGAGAGGGACGTGGGGCCTCCTGTGCGAGGGACGGGGAGGGAGAGGGACGTGGGGCCTCCTGTGCGAGGGACGGGGAGGGACGTGGGGCCTCCTGTGCGAGGGACGGGGAGGGAGAGGGACGTGGGGCCTCCTGTGCGAGGGACGGGGAGGGAGAGGGACGTGGGGCCTCCTGTACGAGGGACGGGGAGGGAGAAAGAGGGGGGGGGGGGGGGAGGGGGGTGATTTTGTGTTTGCGATTCGGTGACGCCGGGGTGATTTCCTCCTGTCTCTGATGATCTACTTTTACAGTTCCCTGGGCACGGGTTGAACGTGAGAACACACATCCACTCACTCAAACACACACACTTATTTACACCTCTAACGGCACAAAGAGTTTTTTGTACTCAGGTGTAGTGGCACGTCCGTTGCGGGGCACAGGCTGACAGGAGACGTGAAGGTCCTGGTTCTTTGACACCTCCCTCTCCTCCCCTTATCCCTCGCTTCTCAGAAGCATGTTCCACCATAATTACAAACACAGCCAAGTGTTTCATCAATGTGTGTTTATTAAAATGATGACTGTAGTGCAGCAGTAACTGGTTTTCTTCCCAACATCCAGCCATGTACACACACTTATAAGTGCCCTCTATTGACTCGAGAAGGAAATGATTGCTTCTAGCTTTTGCTCTTCTGTTCTGTGGTCCAGCTGAATAATTTAGAGGGCTTTTTGTTGTACTTTAACACCTTAATATAAGACTGTCATCACTGTTTTTGTAGCAATGCAATCTTGCCGGAATTAGGTTTACATTGTAGAAATATATTTTATCATTGTGAGATTCTCCCGTTTCTTAGGCTATAAGATTGGACAATAGTTTGCGCATCTGGTTGTAACATAAAGACAATGACTTTATGACATTATAACAATGTTCTTAAATCTTCAATCACAGTTTCTTCACTGTGTTAAAATCTCTTTGAGCATACTGGTGCTTCGGTTCCTCTTAAAAGTGTAGGGCCAAAACGAAGAGGCAAAGTCCTCCCAGGTAGACAAACCAAAGGTACAGTTTACCTGGGTGTCCTGCGGTGCGCTAACACGCTGGGTTTCCACAGGCATCGTGTGCTTTGCCCTCGATGCGGTGGTTTCTAACCACACCGTCCCTCTGTCAGACTACCACAAAACCTACCCATGAAAAAGCACCACGAGAGAGCGAAAAAGCGAGCTGCAGATGAGAGGAGAGAAGAAAGGAGAGTTCACTCCGCCCTTCTCCCCCAGAAACAGTCTGAGAATAGATTGAGCGTGACCGTCCAGACGGAGGAATAATCTCTTGCCCTCCCTCTGTCTTTTCAAGCCTTTCTTCCCCCCCCCTCCTTTTGTTATGGATGTCCTGGTCTTAAAGCATCAAAGAGTCCATTAACTAGAGTTATCAGTCCTGCTCTCTGCGTGTTAGACTTCTATACCGGCTTGTTCCACTCTGCCCAGACAGCAGAAGAAGTGTGGTTCTGCTCAGGTTCAAAGCTGTTGAAGGTGTTGATCTGAGCTCTGCGAGAACAGAAGGTAACAGGCCTTAAGCATCACCCGGTTTAAGAACTTTGTTTTTCATTCCCTCTCTTTACAGGCCTGTTTCTCTCTTTCCTCTCCCTCTCTGTCTCCCTCTCTTCTCTACCTCGGGACTTTCCCAGAGTGGCCCTCCATTTCATAAGTCTTTGATCTACACAACACGCACACACACACACACTCACACACACATTGTTCACCCATACTCTTCTCATCCACTTGTAATAAAACAAACATGGCAGCAGTAGACCTCCTCATGAGTCCAGCCCCGAAGCTGGTTTATGACTGGAGAGAATGAGGAGGTTGAAGAAGCTGGTTTATGATTGGAGAGAATGAGGAGATTGAACAAGCTGGTTTATGACTGGAGAGGATGAGGAGGTTGAAGAAGCTGGTTTATGACTGGAGAGAATGAGGAGGTTGAAGAAGCTGGTTTATGATTGGAGAGAATGAGGAGATTGAAGAAGCTGGTTTATGACTGGAGAGGATGAGGAGGTTGAAGAAGCTGGTTTATGACTGGAGAGGATGAGGAAGTTGAAGAAGCTGGTTTATGATTGGAGAGGATGAGGAGGTTGGCTAAGATGACTCGACCAGCTGTGTTTCCCGGCTCTTTGTTCGGGATCTGGATTCATGAGAGCTTGTCTGACCTTTACAAACACTTCAGATCCTTACTAGGATTTTCCCAAAGGTAATGTTGCCAGTTCCCTTTGAAAACAGGTGGTCATTTACAGAAATGTCTGGTTGTGTAAACTTTCTAGTTTGTATGTGTGGCATTAGGGTGTGTATGTGTATACCTATGTACAAGTGCATGTGACCTCAACAGCTGTGTGTGTGTGTGTGTGTGTGTGTGTGTGTAAGGTGCTCCAGTGATGCGTAAAATGAGCTGAGGGTTTCGGGATTGAGGCTGAGTGTCTGTGTGAAATGACGTTTTTCTCCTTCATTAATCACTTTGCCATCAAACCCCACAGAGACCACACACACACACACACACAAGCGGGCGTGCATACACACACACACTCTCTCTTGCTCGCACACACACCATCGTATTGATACATGCGTAGGAGTTGTTAGGAATAAGATCTGTGTGATGTCTAGTCCAGAGAGATACTGCGATGCCCCTATGCTCCCAACTCTCTGGGAGTTCATGTGTGGTCCTGCAGTAGATGTGTGTGTATGGATGGTTGCTAGTTCTGTCTCCACATCCCCTGTTACATACGGACCCTATACACTTATGCTGTCACATCCTACTGTGCTTGCTCTTCACTATGCAGAATCATAGCTATCCACTCCACTGCTGTTTCACATGTACAGGATGTACACACACACACACTTTACACTGTACTTTTAACAGTCCTGCTCCTCATGTCAGTGTGTGGTACCCTTGTGTGAGTGAGTGTGCGTGAGACTAGTGTGTGTATGTATGTGAGTCATGTCAGTGTGTGGTACCCTTGTGTGAGTGAGTGTGCGTGAGACTAGTGTGTGTATGTATGTGAGTCATGTCAGTGTGTGGTACCCTTGTGTGAGTGAGTGTGTGTGCGTGAGACTAGTGTGTGTATGTATGTGAGTCATGTCAGTGTGTGGTACCCTTGTGTGAGTGAGTGTGTGTGCGTGAGACTAGTGTGTGTATGTATGTGAGTCATGTCAGTGTGTGGTACCCTTGTGTGAGTGAGTGTGTGTGCGTGAGACTAGTGTGTGTATGTATGTGAGTCATGTCAGTGTGTGGTACCCTTGTGTGAGTGAGTGTGTGTGCGTGAGACTAGTGTGTGTATGTATGTGAGTCATGTCAGTGTGTGGTACCCTTGTGTGAGTGAGTGTGTGTGCGTGAGACTAGTGTGTGTATGTATGTGAGTCCGTGTGTGCGTTCGTGTGAGTGATCAGAATCAGAATCAGAATCAGAAAGGGATTTATTCGCCATGAAAGTTTGCACAGACAAGGAATTTGCTTTGGCAGGAAGGTGCATACAATAAACATATACCTAAAATTTAAATATGTGGACTAACTATACTAAGGGTACATAAACTAGCAGTACTAAGTGGGATAAATATAAGTTGCCGTAAATTACAATATAAAAATACAAAAATACAAATATTACAAAAAATACAAATGTACAAGATACCATGTTGTGGTGCAGTGCAAAAGCAGTGTGTTTTAAGCAATAAGTCATTTGAGTCAGTGTGGTCCCTTGGCCTTGTTGAAGAGGCCAACAGCGGAAGGGAAGAAACTGTTTTTGTGGCGTGAGGTATTGGTCCTGATAGACCGCAGCCTTCTGCCGGAGGGGAGTGACTGAAACAGGGAGTGTCCAGGGTGGGAGGAGTCGGCCACAATCTTCCTCGCTCGCCTCAGGGTCCTCGAGGTGTGCAGGTCCTCGAGGGTAGGCAGATTGCAGCCAATCACCTTCTCAGCAGTACGGATGATACGCTGCAGTCTGCTCTTGTCCTTGGCAGTGGCAGCAGCGTACCAGACGGTGATGGAGGAGGTGAGGATGGACTCAATGATGGCTGAGTAGAAGTGCACCATCATTGTCTTTGGCAGGTTGAACTTCTTCAGCTGCCGAAGGAAGTACATCCTCTGTTGTGCTTTCTTGATGAGGGAGCTGATGTTCAGTTCCCACTTGAGGTCCTGGGAGAGGATAGTGCCCAGGAAGCGGAAGGACTCCACAGTGTTGACTGGGGAGTCACACAGGGTGATGGGGGTGAGTGGGGCTGTGTTCCTCCTGAAGTCCACAACCATCTCCACTGTCTTAAGAGCATTGAGCTCTAAGTTGTTCTGGCTGCACCAGGTCACCAGGTTGGCCGCTTCCCACCTATAATCAGACTCGTCTCCACCAGAGATGAGCCCAATAAGGGTGGTGTCGTCCGCAAACTTCAGGAGTTTGACGGACGGATGACTGGAGGTGCAACTGTTGGTGTACAGGGAGAAGAGCAGAGGAGAAAGGACGCAGCCCTGAGGTGATCCGGTGCTGATGGACCGGGAGTCAGAGACTTGTGTTCCCAGCTTAACGCACTGCTTCCTGTCAGACAGGAAGTCTGTGATCCACCTGCAGGTGGAATCAGGCACGTTCAGCTGGGAGAGCTTGTCCTGAAGCAGGGCGGGGATGATGGTGTTGAAGGCAGAGCTGAAGTCCACAAACAGGATCCTGGCATAGGATGCTGGGGAGTCCAGGTGCTGTAGGGTGAAGTGGAGGGCCATGTTAACTGCATCGTCCACAGACCTGTTGGCTCTGTAGGCAAACTGCAGGGGGTCCAGTAGAGGGTCAGTGATGGATTTAAGGTGTGCCAGCACCAGGCGCTCGAAAGACTTCATTACCACAGAGGTCAGGGCGACGGGTCTGTAGTCATTATGTCCTGTTGGCCTTGGCTTTTTGGGCACAGGGATGATGGTGGAGGACTTGAGACAGGCTGGCACATGGCATGTCTCAAGGGATTGAAAGTGTGTGTGTGTGAGAGACAGTGTATGTGAGTGTGTGTGTGTGAGACAGTGTGTGTGAGTGTGTGCGTGTACGTGTGTGAATGTGTGTGTGTGTTTCAGATCCTGGCTGACTGCTGAAACCTGGAGATGGAGGCCGTGGGCTGTTGCTGTCCTACTGTTGAAGCACTCTGTGTGGAAGAGATTAGCAGCACAATCCCCTGTGTCTACTGGGGCACAACAGAGAGGGAGAGGGAGGGGGGGGGGAGGAGAGAGAGAGAGAGCGAGAGCGAGAGAGCGAGAGAGCGAGCGAGCGAGCGAGCGAGAGAGAGAGAGAGAGAGAGAGAGAGAGAGAGAGAGAGAGAGAGAGAGAGAGAGAGAGAGAGAGAGAGAGAGAGAGAGAGAGAACTGGGCCAGACTGATTCTGAAATGTGTATTAGTCTGGAACCTCTCAGTTCATTTTCGATTTCCAAGGGACGTTACACAGGCCAAAATGTCTCTGGACCCAATTGGATAGAATTGGATGGAAACAACCAATCAGAGCAACAGAATGTCCTCGAGTTTGTTTATTAAAATGTGTTAACAGCGCTCCTCTGCATAGACATCGTATTAAACCCGCCCAAATCAGATAGATGGTTGTGATTGGCCCAACTAGATTCTGATCAGAGAGAAATCTGTTTGAATGTAAGGACAGCTCCCAGTACAGCTTTCAAATGCTCTATTTTGTCAATTAGAAAAATAAAATGATTATACAATATCAAATTGCATCACATCATTTGATTTCAGCTTTATTTAAATGGAAATTTAGAGCAAATCCTTTTTTCAGGCCAAACAGTAAGGTGTGGCAGGGGCAGAAACTCCTAGCCTTATGTTGACCTCCGTGACTTTTACGGCTCCTGTCTCAAGCCATGGTCTCTTTCAGGTTCGGAGAGTGGGGCTGTTCAGAGTTGAGGTCACCATGACAACCTGAGTGACAACACCTCAGGTACACTGTACCCCCCCCCCTTCCCCCCGGCCTTACAAACACTTACCATGTCACCAGGGAAGCGGGGGGGGGGGGGGGGGAGGGGGGTGAGGGGAGGAAAAGAGGATGAAGAGAGAAGGAGGGGAATATCCACTGTCCCTGATGTCAGGACTCGTTCCCAGGAAGAGTGTCAAACTGCGATGCTGGGATGAGTGGCAAATGCTCCCGTTTGTCACTCTGATTGGTTCCAGAATGGTCGGTCATTCAGCGTGATTGGCTTCTTGGTACTCACTCTGTCACTGTGATTTGCTGCTGACTCCTGAGTCAGTCGCGACGATTGGTCACACACAATGTTGAAACTGTAGCTGCCTCCTGTTCCTGGTGAGGGTGGAGGTTGGGGTTTCAAGGTGTTAAGCTTAGGACTGCTGTTTTTTATAGGGCCCATGGTGTTCATAATAATGTCCTTATAGCAGCATGCTACTGTGAGCCACCTCTTGGTCTCTCTCTCTCTCTGTGCAAGTTCTATGTCTCCGTTCAGCATGTCTTCCCCAGTTGTATCCTTCATGTTGTTTATCTCTCCTCCTCCCTCTGTACTGAGTGCTGTTCTCTCTCTTCAGCGGTCTCACGAGTAGCTGGTATGTTCCAGAACAGCTCTCCAGTTTCCTCTCCCAACTTCTCCCCTCCCTCCCTCCCTCCCTCCCTCCCTCCCTCCCTCCCTCCCTCCCTCCCTCCCTCCCTCCCTCCCTCCCTCCCTCCCTCCCTCCCTCCCTCCCTCCCTCCCTCCCTCCCTCCCTCCCCCTGTTCCCCCCCTTTCTCACAGCCCTCAGAGATCAGGATACATTTTACACCAGTGTGTGACCTCTCTACACCTCCCTCTCCTTGCCCTCTGTTTCCACCCCTCTTTCCATCCCCCCGCCGTGCCATTCTCTCTCTCTCTCTCTCTCTCTCTCTCTCTCTCTCTCTCTCTCTCTCTCTCTCTCTCTCTCTCTCTCTCTCTCTCTCTCTCTCTCTCTCTCTCTCTTTCCTTCACTCTCTCTCCCTCTCTCCCTCTTCCCTCTCTCTTTCTCTATCTGTCTCTCCCTCCCCAGTTTCTTTCTTCCTCATTCTAATCTCATCCCCCCCTCCCACACCTGTCACCTGCTTTCTGCTTGCCTCTCATGAAAAGGATGCATCCCACACAAAGCTTGACATCTCTACACCTCCCCCCTCTCTCGCACGTTCTCCCTCTATCTCTCTCTCCCCCCCTTCTTTCTCTCAGCATTGTCTTTCCTTTCTGAGGGGGACAGTATCAGAGTGGAAGTCAAATCCTCTGCTGTGGTGGAGACAAACACACACACACACCAGACACACATTTTTGTAGCACTGAGTTCCTGTACGCACTTGTTCCTGTGAACAAAGGGCACTCAGTATCGAAAAATACGGAAATGGACTTTAGTGCATTTGATTGTTTCAAAAAGGAGGCACTTTGCAGTTCATTTCAATGATAATGTGTCGTAAATTGACTCTGCTGAGGATTCATTCAGTGTACAATGAACAGGAGTAAATAGCTGCAGTCTCTCACTTTCCCTGCCTCTCCACCTCTCCTGCTGCCTGCAGTACATCGTCCCAGAGAACAGCCTCTCTTAAAACCATCAATCCAGTGATACAGAATTCTCCTCCAGTTTTGTCATGTCTCGCAGTTTCTCTGATCATCATCTAAATCCTAACTGTCCTCGCCCACGCCAGACAAGTCGGATGGCATTCCTTACCCTTCTCTTTTCCTCTCGCTCTCTCCTTCTCTCCCTCCTCACCTCTCTCTACATCCCTCTTTCCTCCTCCTTCATTCTGTCATTCGGTTGCTGTAAGACCAGGGTGAGAGTGTTAATCTAAGCTGTTTGGCCCAACATTATAGAGACCACTGCCATTTGATATGACGGTAATCTTCGGTTAAATCCCTCCAGACTTGAACGCAGGCGTCTGCAGCTTTGAAGACCAACAGTATTCCTGATGTTGAAAAAAATAATTTAAAAAGAAACTCCCCAACACCCAGGCAGCAAAGCAATGTGTGTGTGTGTGTGCGGCGAGGGCATGAGTCCGAATCAGCTCGACTTACTGTCTCGGTCTCCAGAAGAGGGGATTGGAGGATTTGCGTTTTTCTTTGGCTCAAACATTCACACCCACGATGGGTGTGAAGGGGTATTTGATATTTTATGTTCACGTTTGTTGAAAAATCACATTTAAAATAAGAGTGGAATTAAAATGTCTAACAGGCAAAACACTCAAGAAGTATTTCATAAAGACAGTGGTTAGCTAGGTTACTTACAATCAGTGGCCATGCAGAACTGACAGCTTTTGTACGCGTTCAAACTCACTGCAGTTCTTACCTAGATCCTTCATCACAATCATAAAATGTCTAGCAGCTCTAATAAGGTGCCCACGTATGTTTGTGTGTTCCAGAAATACAAGGAGTTTGAGCGAGCAGTGCGGGTGGAAGAGATCAACGGCCTGAGGCTGGTGAAGAGGCTGGCAGACGACATGGAGGACATGTTCCGGAAGAAGGCCGAGGCCATGGAGGTACATCCACAACGCCTGCCACCCAAATGAAAAGGGTTTTAATCTGGTTTAGCTTTAGGCAGTCTTGGGTGTAAAACTTAATGGTTTACACCTGCCTGGAATTCAGGACACAGATAAACGAGACAGTTCCACTGCTCGGTTCGACAGGCTAAAACGAAAATGAAGTGTTAAAAGAAAAAAATGCTGTTGTGTTTCTTCTCAAGTAGACGAGAATAT
Organism: Osmerus mordax; assembly: GCF_038355195.1. Lineage (NCBI taxonomy): Eukaryota > Metazoa > Chordata > Actinopteri > Osmeriformes > Osmeridae > Osmerus > Osmerus mordax. The sequence goes on along the minus strand of NC_090056.1, from coordinate 17,391,145 downwards.
GTTAAGTGAAACAAATGTGTTCCGTAAGTCCTATAAGGCCTACTGATTTAAACGCATTGGCTCAGATCAATGTGGCTCAGATCCTTCCAAAATAGCTAACCATCTGACAGAAGGTGGATCACGGATTCAGTTGAGATATTAAGGTAGTTAAGTTCCCCATCACTTCTAGTTTTCTCAGTGTTTTAATTTCATCCATATGTATTACACTGAACCAACATGATTCATCGTGAGGAGGAGATATATCTATTAAAAGACAAATCGCAAATCTCGGGACATCAGCACCTATAGCCGCAGGCTGTAAGCGATCGTCTTAGCTCAAAATCTATTTTCAACGGTTCATGAGGCGACGCATGCCACAAATTGAATGATAGTACTTGTAAAGTAACTGTTTATCTCTTGCCTTAGAGGTCATTCACATAAAAAGCTCAAGAACACCTGTTTTTAGGAACTAATTAGAGCTACTTGGCTAGATGGATGAAAAGCTAGTTGGCAGTGGCGCTGCTAAGCAGCTTATGAAGATCAACAGGAATAAGGAGAGGTGAATGATGCATTGACAAAACAGGCAGGACACTAATTTTAGAATAAAACGATATTTAGCCAACATGACAACATTTTTAGTACTAACTGGTTGGTTTATTGATATATATTACACCAAGTTAACAAGTTCGTGGCTATCTAGCAGGCTCTGTTTCTGTCCATGAATGATCTACTGTCGATTATTCGCTGAAAGCTATTGTAGCCTGTAACAGAAGCTTGCGAACACATTAGTGCTACACTTAGAAATATGATCACCACTTACAGTAGCATAGCAACTGTATGCCCACATATCTGTTGTTAGCTAGTCTGTTGATGAAAGAAGCTCAGAATCTTCAAACATGGAAATTTTGCCTTTGTATTTTATGATGTTGTCGAGCAACGATGGTAGGAGCAGATGAGGGGGGTTACGCCTAACATGACAGGAAGTTAACAAGTGAAGTCTGCCACTATATCCTCAGCTGTACCAATGACGAACAGAATTCTGACCACATCAACGATCCTGCCCAACTTCCCACAGAATGGCAAACATGTTACATTTCAAATGGCTGTGTGAGGGGGTAGTGTTTGTGAGCTTGTGGTGTGTGTGAATGTGTGTGTCAGTGTACCTGTCAGTGTATGTGTCATATTATTGATTCCTACGAAAAAATGAAACTTAGTATCTTAGAAGCCACTTTAGGACAGGGCTGGGAGACTTGATGGGGAGTGTGAGTGTGTGTGTGTGTGTGTGTGTGTGAGAGTGTGTGTGTCTGATGGGGAGAGAGAGGGGCAGTGCTGGATGGATCTGTGGTGTTCAGCTCTTCGGGCTGCAGGTGAGAGATCCTATCAGTGCTGCATGGGGCTGTTAACAGAAATTGGATTTCTCTTTAAGTGTCGGTGTTTATATGAGACAGAGAGTAAGAGAGATGGAGAAAGAGAGAGAGACAGAGAGTAAGAGAGATGGAGAAAGAGAGAGAGAGAGAGAGTAAGAGAGATGGAGAAAGAGAGAGAGACAGAGACAAGGCCTCCTCTGTGAGTGTGTGTGTGTGTGTGTGTGTACAATGATGACCTTCTGTACACACTGCACACACACACTCCATTTTTTTCCACCCCGAGGCCCTATAACATCGCTCTGGCAGTAAAGTCACACTACAGTCTTTATGAACATATCTGTGTAAATACATCACCTTTATTATGTTTTTGAAAGACTTGATTTAGTTCCGATAAGTTTTTAGGAATGTTGTGCTTGGTTTCTTCTTGCACAGGGCGAGTTGAATTAAACCCGGTCTAAAAATGTGCCAGTATGTGCTATTAATAGTCTGTGGTTATTAGTTGAGAATTAGAATCCCAACTGCCTCTAAAATACCTATTCTTGACAGTAAACTGTGGTAGACTCTGTGTTACAGAAGGGGGTGGTGGGTGTGCTAGTGTCGCCCCCCCACCCTGCAAGCTCCCCAGTGGGGGGTTGAAAGTGCCTAAACTCCCCCAAGACATGAGTGGCTCTGTTGGCTAATGGCTTGTGCTTGGCTGCTGTGCGCTTGTGTGTGTTCTGGTGTGTGTATTTATGTGCGTGCGTGTGTGTGTGTGACGACGTGCGTGTCTGTGCTGGTATGCGTGTGTGTGTACTTATGTTCGTGTGTGTGATGGTGTGTTTATGTGTACGCTTGCGTGTGCTAATGTGAGTGTGCGCTAATGTGTTTATGTGTGTGTCGTGGGATGCCGGTCGGGGACCCTGTGGAAGTGCCTTTTAATGGAGAGACAAGACGAGGGGGGGATAGGAGAGAGAGAGCAGCTGTTGGAACGAGGGCAGAGAGGATGATAGTATCCCCCAGTATGAAGGGCATGCTAACTAGGGAGGCTGGCAGGAGGCAGGCATCCTCTCCATTCAACAATGATGTGCCTCAGAGGATTCAACCCCTGGAACCACAACACCCACTCCCACTACGACGGCGTCATCGTCCTGGGTGGCCATGTGACCCAGCCTGGCTGACTAGGAATGTTTACATTTTGTCATTTAGCAGCGATCTTGTCCAGAGCGACTTACAGTAAGTACAGGGACATTCCCCTGAGGCAAGTAGGGTGAAGTGCCCTGCCCAAGGACACAACGTCATTTGGCACGGCCGGGAATCGAACTGGCAACCTTCAGATTACTAGCCCGATTCCCTAACCGCTCAGCCACCTGACTCCCTGTTGAGTGTAGGAGCCCGCAGCAGTACACATACAGTGCGGACCTCTGGGATATCTCACCGGGGGCTGTGACACCAGGCTAGCTGTGTTGTCAGGTAGAACTCGGAGTGGGAAATATCGGATACTTCCTTCTTTTTTACCTTTCTTTAGGGGCAGGGGGTATCATGTTCTGGCTGTGGTCCTGGACCTCTCCTTTCTCCTCTCCCCTCCCTCCCTCTTTTCTCTTCTCTCCTCTCTCCCCTCCTCTCCTCTGGTAAAGTAAACGCTGCGCTTCAATTTCCGTTCGGCTACCGTTCTCCTGTCCTAGGTTTTATCTCGTCTCCACGGCAATTCCCGCTCTTTAACACTCTCTGCCACCTGCCTGGAGGCAGTATCCTCTCACTGTGACACACTACCCTGCCTGGAGGCAGTATCCTCTCACTGTGACACACTACCCTGCCTGGAGGCAGTATCCTCTCACTGTGACACACTACCCTGCCTGGAGGCAGTATCCTCTCACTGTGACACACTACCCTGCCTGGAGGCAGTATCCTCTCACTGTGACACACTACCCTGCCTGGAGGCAGTATCCTCTCACTGTGACACACTACCCTGCCTGGAGGCAGTATCCTCTCACTGTGACACACTACCCTGCCTGGAGGCAGTATGCTCTCACTGTGACACACTACCCTGCCTGGAGGCAGTATCCTCTCACTGTGACACACTACCCTGCCTGGAGGCAGTATCCTCTCACTGTGACACACTACCCTGCCTGGAGGCAGTATCCTCTCACTGTGACACACTACCCTGCCTGGAGGCAGTATCCTCTCACTGTGACACACTACCCTGCCTGGAGGCAGTATCCTCTCACTGTGACACACTACCCTGCCTGGAGGCAGTATCCTCTCACTGTGACACACTACCCTGCCTGGAGGCAGTATCCTCTCACTGTGACACACTACCCTGCCTGGAGGCAGTATCCTCTCACTGTGACACACTACCCTGCATGGAGGCAGTATCCTCTCACTGTGACACACTACCCTGCGTTGCCGTGTGTTTTGGTAGAGTCTTACTAACATCCGAGAAATGTGTGGATTTTTCGCCTATTAGGCGTACCCAAATGGCAAAGCTTATAATAGTAGAACAGTAGGACAAAATGCAAGCGCGAGGAATTATTTGAAAGGTAACATTGTCTAGTTTTTGAAGATGTGCGTAACATTTGACTGTAACACAACCTAAACCACATCAGGTCTCCAAAAGTTTTTTTAAATTTTCATTTATTTTGTGTGTGTGTTCCCTGTCTTCGTGGCTGATGCTGTCTCTTCAGCGACTCATAGAAAACTTTGCCCAAGAAGACTCATGCTGTTCTGTTGCCCAAGTCGATCCTAATTGTTGCTCCTCCATTATAGATAAGCAGGGCCAATTAAGAAATGGTTTGGGAGTAAACATAGACTTACAAAGGAATCGTGTGTACATGTGGAAACATCACAGCACTCCTATTGTTACTTTTAATTAGTATTACCTCCTATCAGTCTCTGAGTCAGGCTAGATTATCACTGTGGCAGACAGCTGTCACCCAAAATCCTCTCCTCTGGTTGCTTGTTGGCGAGGCAGGAGAGAGGCAGGAGAGAGGCAGGAGAGGGGCAGGAGTGAGGCAGAAGAGAGACAGGAGAGAGGCAGGAGAGAGGCAGGAGAGAGGCAGGAGAGAGGCAGGAGCGAGGCAGAGTGAGAGAGTAAAAGACGAGGTGAGCGCGTCTGTTGAAAGCCGTGGAGCGGTTGTAATTGTTGTCTTTGAAGTGAAGCACAGTGCCGTCGTGTTGAAAAGCGGACTTCAAAGCAGCTCTGGGGAGGTCCAGCTGTGGACAGTTCCTCTGGTATAATGAACCGGGCTGATTGAAGTGGTGTACCTGCAGTTATCACTTGTTGCCTTCACCGGTCTAGAGTTTGCTTGGAACTCCTCTCCTGGAGACGTTTCTGGTTCTGAAAGATGTGGACAGGTGGCACATGAAGACATCCTTTTGTTCTTAGTCTCGGAGGGTGGTCCTGTCGCTCTGGGGGTGTGTGCTAGTGTTCTAGAATATACCCTAGTTTCCTCTGGGGGTGTGTGCTAGACTGGACTCTGTTCCTGCCCTAGCTTCCTCTGGGGGTGTGTGCTAGTATAGATTGGACTATGTTCCTGTCCTAGCTTCCTCTGGGGGTGTGTGCTAGTATAGACTGGACTATGTTCCTTCTCTATCTTCCTCTGAGGGTGTGTGCTAGTATAGACTGGACTATGTTCCTTCTCTATCTTCCTCTGAGGGTGTGTGCTAGTATAGACTGGACTATGTTCCTGCTCTATCTTCCTCTGGGGGTGTGTGCTAGTATAGACTGGACTATGTTCCTGCTCTATCTTCCTCTGGGGGTGTGTGCTAGTATAGACTGGACTATGTTCCTGTCCTAGCTTGCCCTCCTATCCATCTCTACCTCTGACACAGCTGCAGCATCACACTGACACACTGACTTCTGGATGGCTCCACTGGTAAATTCACCTGCTGTCCCCTTCTCATATCCCTGTCACCGCAGCTGGGAGTGTGTGTGTGTGTGTGTATGGGCATACACACGACGTGTGAGGATTTGAGTGAGTGTGTTTAATGTGTGTGTTTGGTGTGTGTGTGTGTAGGTGTAGGTAGAGGGTGACAGGTGCCTCATGACGAGGCCGAGCCAGCCAGTAGAGGTCAGAGCAGAGACGGTCTCTCTTCCATTGAGGCACTGTTATCACCCACCAGCCAGAGAGGAGGAGGAGAGAGAGACAGACAGAGAGAGACACAGAGCGAGAGAGAACCTGATCAGAGGGGATATTAATGACTGGTTATTGATTGGATCATCAGTAACTGATTGTTGTCTCTCTCCCTCTCACCCTCTCTCTCTGTCACCCTCTCCCTCTCTCTCACCCTCTCCCTCTCTCTCTCTCTCTCTCTCTCTCTCTCTCTCTCTCTCTCTCTCTCTCTCTCTCTCTCTCTCTCTCTCTCTCTCTCTCTCTCTCTCTCTCTCTCATGGCCCTTGGCCAGCCTGAAGGTGGTAAACACAGGAAAGGAAAGTGTCACAGGGCACTTTTTCATTCTGTTGATGCTGCAACTCTTCTCTGGTTTGACAATATTAATTGCTGTCCCTGGTGCTATTGATAGCTTCACCCCAGCCCAGCCCAGTTTGGCCCAGCCCAGTCCCCAGTGGACCAGGCCGCTGGCAGCAGCCCGACCCCAGAGCTGCTCTGGTACCAGGGGCCAAGGCTTAGGTTGCACTAACTGAGTCCATGACCAGAATCACAGGAGAGGCAAGCCAAGGCCTGATACAGCAGAACCGGGGCACCGACACAAGCAGCATCATCTCAATACACAGGGGGGTACCAAGAGGGTTCTCCGAGTTTCTCGGCTGTACAGACATTTAAAATACATGTAAAGAGTAACCCCTTATGGTGTTTGGTTTTATGATGTCTACTTTTACGAATCTGATTTTTGTATAGCAGTTTTTGCTGCAGCTGAACATCAAAAATACATGTAAAAGTTTGTAGCTATTTTGTGTGTGTCGTCTTGTTGTTGGGAGCGCACACGCCAAATGCTGCTTTGCATGCTGGGACACCACTGCAGAGGGTGACTGCAGGCTCCGCCCCTCTACCTCCCACCTCAGGGGGAACTTTCAGAAACGGGAAGTTTTTCTTTTTTTTTTGCCCCCCGTCCGTCCGTCCGTCAGAGTGAAATGTGCCGAGGCAAGGGAGAGTGTACTGCGTCAAAAGTTCCAGGACTTCCGCTCGCTGTCAATAATGCATGCTCACCCCCCCTGCCCCCACCTTGCTCCTTCACCCCCCCCTCCCACACACCCCCCTCTCCCCCCCTCCTCTATCCCCCGCCGCATCTCGCCCCTCCCGCAGCTGCTCTAGCGCTTGTTAGCATAGGTCAGCGGTACTGCATGCCTCATCTGCGCTAACGCACCAATCCGCAGTCATCTCCAGATTTATTCACTCTCTCTTCTTCTTCTTCTCTTCCTAACATTTATAATTGATGGACTAAGGTCAGAGCTTTCAGCTCCTGAGAGCTGACGGAGGGAGGGAACTTGTCAGGAGCAAATGGGTGTTGGAAACCCAAATCCCCTCCGTCTCGTGTGGATCGAGACAGGAAGTGGATCCTTAATGGATCAGAGAACATGTCTGAGGCTGGTCAGGTTTCCTGTGTATAGGTTAGCAGAGATAAGATGGCTGAGTGTGTGTGCGTGCATGTGGCAGTGTGTGTGTGCGGAAGGACGTGTGTGTGTGCGTGGGAGGTTGTGTGTGTGTACATGTGGGAGTATGTGTGTGTGTGTGTTTTGGAGACAGCAGGGCCTGCCTCTCCGACTGTGTCAGTTTAATTACTGCTATCATCTCACACCAAGCCAAATCACAAAATGACAGTGGAAAAAGTCATTTCCTCTCTCTGAAGCAGCATTGCATGCTCTGTCAAGACCCCCCACTGATAGGAATACATGTCGGCCTCATTTAGACATACGCACACACAGACACACAAATACACACACATTTGAATAAACACGCGCCGGTACACAATTGTATCTGTGCACCAGTGAAACGGAAGACTTGAAATGCTCTGGAGGCCCTCCAGACCTCCAGGCCTGCCCGCCCCCCCAGGCCTGGCCCCATCTGACGCGTCCCCGTGAGCGTCCACAAGCCCCGGCCGCCCCCTCCCCGCCCCGCCCCCCCCTCCCCCGCCCCCCTGCCCCGCCCGCCTCCCCGCTCTCCAGGCTCTGTTGAGGTTCACATCAGCGTCTACAAGTGGAAGTCAATCTCACTGACTCTGAACTACAACACACAGGGAACTTTGACAGACTACACCTGAGGGTGTGTGCGTTTGCAGAACACACCACGTCACACACACACATGCACGGCCACACGTAAAGCCCCCTGAACAAACACACACACAGATTGACTGCAGAGGGGACCGCCACAGAGCATAGGTCAAAGGAGTCTCACAAGAGAAGAAGAATATCATAAGGAGTGTCAATGGAGCAGAACACGTACCAGACCCTCAAACAAACACGCACCGCACACACACACACACCCACCGCACACCGCACACACACCGCACACAGACGCACACACACCGCACACAGACGCACACACACCGCACACACACCGCACACACACCGCACACAGACGCACACACACCGCACACACACCGCACACAGACACACACACGCAGTGTCTGACATTTCCGTCCGAGTATAAGGCTAAGCGGCCAGACCTTTCTAGAATGTTATTCTCCCCCCCTCTCTCTCACCCCCTCCTTCTTTCCTCTCATCCTTATCTCTGTTTGTTCCAGAAGCACACAGCTCTGTGATTCCTCTGTCCTAGCACCCCAGGGGCTCTGCGCTCTCACAGCACACACACACACACACACACACACACACATTCTCCTTATCTGCCCCTGGCTCTGTGATGAGATAAGGGTTCCCAGCCCCTACATCTTCCAGCCATGCTGCCTTCAGGTGTGTGTTGGCGTGTCTGCGTTCCAAACTAGACCCTGTCGTCCTGTCTTCCCTGCATGCGGCGGCTAAAGACACGGCAGGGATGAGGGAAAGGAAGGATGCTAAAGGGTGGGGGAGGGAGGACTTTTGTAGACGGGCCTGAGTTTGGTACCTGTGAATGTAGAGGGGTAGAAAGAGGGGAGGAGGGATGGAGGGATGGAGAGAAAGGGGGGAGGATGTAGAGACGAAGGTATGGAGAGAGGCAGGAATGGAGGGATGGAGGGATGTAGAGAAAGAGGGAAGGAGGAATGGAGGGATGGAGGGATGTAGAGAAAGGGGAAAGGATGTAGAGATGAAGGTATGGAGAGAGGAGGAATGGAGGGATGTAGAGAAAGGGGAAAGGATGTAGAGATGAAGGTATGGAGAGAGGAGGAATGGAGGGATCCGGGGATGAACGCAGGGAGGGATGGAGGAGCAGACTCATTTACTGTCGAGGAGCTGGTCCTAGCCAGTTGTGTTGCTATGGTGAGAGGAATGGTTGCCAGCTGAAAAAGATTGCTGTGACTCTACACACAGACACACATGTGCGCACACAGACACACACGGATCATGCACACATACAGGTCAGTCTGAAATAAGCTGGCTGATTGCTGGAGTTTCCGGAAAAGCCATTTGAATGGAAATGTGAGGCAGAGTGCATCAAAGAAACTCATCCGCTGAACAAGCTGAGCATGAATGAAATGATTTACTGTATGAGGTCTCTGCGCGCGCGTGTGTGTGTGTGTGAGAGAGAGAGAGAGATGGAGGGAGGGAGGGAGGGAGGGAGGGAGAGAGAGAGAGACAGAGAGAGAGACAGAGAGAGACGAGAGCGACATAGAGACAGAGACAGAGAGAGAGAGAGACAGAGAGACAGAGGAGACAGAGAAGAGAGAGAGAGAGAGAGAGAGAGAGAGAGAGAGAGAGACAAGAGACAGAGAGACAGAGAGACAGAGAGAGAGAGATGAGAGAGAGAGAGAGAGAGAGAGAGAGAAGAGAGAGAGGATGAGAGAGAGAGAGAGAGAGAGAGAGAGTTGGTGGGGTCTGAGATAAATGATTCTCCCAGTGCGGTCAGGCCAAGCCACTCTCACAGCAGGAGCTAAAGATATGATTGTGTGTGTGTCTGTGCATATATGTGTGTGTGTTTAGTAGTGTGTTTGGCGGTGTATCTATAGAATGATTGCCCATCATCGATGTTCCATGCTGAACTCATTGCTAATCCAGAGATACGATCTGATAGGTTTGTGTCTACAAAATGTGATTTGTGTGTGTTTGTTTATGTGTACACATGTAGCATATGTGTGTGTGTACTGTGTTTGTGTGTTTGAATGCGTGTGTGTGTGTGTGTGTACTGTGTTTGTGTGTTTGAATGCGTGTGTGTGTGTGGTGTGTGTGTGTGTGTGTGCACGTTGCCCCCTGAGGCAGGTTACAACTTAAACCCTGGTGGAGCTGCAGGCCCTTCACCTTTAGTCTGTTTTTAAATGCCACAGTCTGCCAAGCCAGCCCCCCAGCCTACCTGTCTGTGACACACACACACACACACACACAACACACACACACATATGCAAACATGTACACATATCCAGTACTACATGTACACACACAATAAGGAGTAGGCTATATGGTGCAATGTGCTCTAAATGGGAGCGCTTGTATCTGTACAAGTTTAAACAAGCAAAAAGGGAATGACGTAACAGTACCTGTGTGTTGACACCTTCATGCTTTACAGGGTGTGGATGGGCTGCAGAATGCAGGTCAGAGGTGTGTGTCCACTCTCCTGAGACAGATGGGGAAATGATGTTGGCTTGAAACCGCAGATACCCACAATACCCTGCAGGAACACGCAGCAGACAGTATCCCTGTCAGATGATGATGAAGTGTGTGTGTATGGTGTGTGTGTGTATGGTGTGTGTGTGTGTGTGTATGGTGTGTGTGTATGTGGTGTGTGTATGTGTGTGTGTATGATGTGTGTGTGTATGTGGCGTGTGTATGTGTGTGTGTGTATGGTGTGTGTGTTTGTGTGTGTGTGTATGTGTGTGCGTGTATGTGGTGTGTGTGTGTGTGTATGTGTGTGGGTGTATGTGGTGTGTGTGTGTGTGTGTGTGTGTATGGTGTGTGTGTGTATGTGGTGTGTGTATGTGTGTGTGTGTATGGTGTGTGTGTATGTGTGTGTATGTGTGTGTGTGTATGTGGTGTGTGTGTGTATGTGTGTGGGTGATGTGGTGTGTGTGTGTGTATGTGTGTGTGTATGTGTGTGTGTGTATGGTGTGTGTGTATGTGTGTGTGTGTGTATGTGGTGTGTGTAGTGTGTGTGTGTATGGTGTGTGGTGTATGTTGAGTGTGTGTGTGTGGTGTGTGTGTGTGTGTGTGTATGTGTGTGGGTGTATGTGGTGTGTGTGTGTGTATGTGGTGTGTGTGTGTGTGTGTGTGTGTGTAGTGTGTGTGTGTGTATGTGGTGTGTGTGTGTGTGTGTGTGTGTATGTGTGTGGGTGTATGTGGTGTGTGTGTGTGTATGTGTGTGTGGTGTGTGTGTGTGTGTGTGTGTATGTGTGTGGTGTATGTGGTGAGTGTGTGTGTGTGTGTATGTGTGTGGTGTATGTGGTGTGTGTATGTGGTGTGTGTGTGTGTATGTGGTGTGTGTGTGTGTATGTGGTGTGTGTGTGTATGTGTGTGGGTGTATGTGGTGTGTGTATGTGGTGGTGTGTGTGTGTATGTGGTGTGTGTGTGTGTGTGTAACAGCAGGGGTGTTCTGATGGAGGGTTTGTTTAGTGTCCAGTGTGCCTAAGGGTGTCATTATCTTCATTGTTTGACTATCCAGGAAAATAGCTTGTGTCTAGGACCTGGACAAATTCCTATACCTCTAAAAGTGTTTTCAGTGTGTGTGTAGACATGTTGTACTACAGTATAGGATGGGCAGACATTCAATCTAATAGGCGATAATATAGAGACTGATTAGAAAGTTGTCTGTGAAACATAAAAACATAACCAGTGGAAAGAGATTTGACTTATGTGCAAAGAATAGTTTTATGACGATGATCTCTTTCTCTCTCCCTCTCTCCCTCTCTCCCTCTCTCTCTCTCTCTCTCTCTCTCTCTCCTGCCTCCCTCCCTCCCTCCCTGCCTCCCTCCCTCCCTGCCTCCCTCTCTCTCTCCTCCTACAGAGACTGGTGAAGGCAGCAGAGGAGGCTCATGAGCAGCATGAGGAGGATCCAGATCTGCAGGTTTTGTCTTTGCCCTGGTCTCAGCTGCGGGTTCACC